>NC_136986.1:13847357-14022357 GCF_032717465.1 Coenobita brevimanus
GTTGGCTATGGAAGTGTATCGAGGGTTTTTTATCATTTTGTTTTATGATTGATATTTGTACAAACTCGTGTCATTTACCTGAGAAAATTACGAGTTCATTTTCCTCAGGAAAATTACACGAGTTTGAAGAACCTGAAATGAGTTTTTATTTTATTTTATAATTTCTTAGTTATTATTTTATATATTTATTTATTTTTTATACTGTCAGACTCTCCTAGGCATAAAAATATAACATTGAACATTACATGTATTGGAACACTATGGTTGAAGGTAGAATACTCCCGTGACTGCTCGCATCATCCACCCTCCATTGTGACTGGCAGGTGACTGACCAGACGGTAAGATGGGGTTGACAGGTGTCGCTGTGACCTACAATCTGTCCCACTTTGGGAAGTAGGTCCGGACCAGATGTGGGTGTATCGCACGCACTCAGCAATGTCCAGATATGGGTGTTTCGAAGCTTACGGGTTAATGATTTTAGTAAGGAATTACACATGCTATTGTATATCTATATTGAATTATTAAGTAAAACGTCTTGCGAAAATGCAGATAAAAGTAAAACTGACATCATAGCCTTTGTTTCCCTGTCCCTCCGCTCCTTAGCCAGCTCACTCTTCTGTTTGAACTCACGAGTGAAAGAGGTACTACATGACAGTATTGTGATACCAGCTCTAATGTATGGAAGTGAAGCTTGACCTTGTTAGAGGGACAGAAGTCAAGAGCGAGAGCTGTGGAAATAAATGAGTTATTTGAGAGGAGCATGTGGAGTCCGAGTTACATGGAGAGACAGATTGACAAATAAGGAAGTGAAGGAGCGTTGTGGTGTGGATGTGGATGTGACAGGAAGCGTTAGGAGAAACATACTGAGGTGGTTTGGTCATATGGAGAGGATGGAGAGTGAGAGACTAACGAGAAGTGTGAGTGAGGTGAAGGCCAAGGATGAGATGGAGGGATGGAGTGGAGAAGTATATGAGAGAGGGGTGTGTGAGCTGGGAGCAGGGCAGTGAAATGGCGGGGTACAGGGTGACATGGAGGCGATTTGTTGCTTGTTTGTGGCCAGTGGCCATCCCTTACGGGATTAAGACGTCTGGGAATAGATAGAGGGACTAATAATAAATAAAAGTAAGTATGCTATTTTATTTCAATATCTCAATATTTTACAGTAATTCCCACAAATATATGCAAATGGTTTGCATTAGCGCTTAGGGACATTGTGCAAACTAAATACTAGATTGCGTACTTGCGCAAATTACAAATAATTGAAAATAATAATGATAAATAAAAGAATGCTATTTTATTTCAATATCTCAATATTTTACAGTAATTCCCACAAATATATGCAAATGGTTTGCTCTTGTGCTTTGCGACATTGCGCAAGCTAAATATTTGTCAGATTGCTCACTTGCGCTTGCGCAAGATCCTTCTTCGTTTGTGCTGCCCACCACTGCTGGTCTTGCATCAGCCCCTTGCAACAACAGTCACCAACTTGCAGACATCAAAACATGCTAGTTTTCCTACATTACATAACACTAATTAATTTACCATGCAAACTTAAATTACATAAGTTAACAAGCAATCACTTAAATAAAATATTTTAAAGGAAAAAAGAGCAGACAAATTAATGCATAACTTACGAAATAACTACGCTCACAAACAGCACGCAAACTGGCAACTATGACTCTTACCGATACCGGAACTACCGTACACGAAACGCCGAGAAGCTTTTCGTGCACCTAGCTGGCAAATCTCACTTCTTAACAGAACTGCTGGATCATATTAGAAATTGTATTCTTATAAAGTTTAATTGTTCTGGACGATTTACGTTGGGTCAAAGCCCTTTGTATAATATTTATGTAAAAATGGCGTGGTCAATAAAGTATTTGTCGATTGACCTACCCATTTTACCGGTACAGCAAACAGGCAGGGCTGATCTAAGGCGTAAGAGGTCTAGTTACGTCATATACGTGAGTGGGCTTTTGTAAAGTCGTAACAACTTTCCCGTTGGTGTAATGGGTTAATCATTGCCTTTCTCGTGACTCACTAGGGAACGAAGTGATAGCTGAACTCCCTCTACATGAACCATTTCTCTGATAAACTATACATGTTCAAGTCTGCTACTGACTGTCCCTGATCAGTGGACACAAGCATACTAATGTTCCTGAGTTAAACATGATATACCCTAGTCTACGTATCTATTGCCAGACACCTTAATCCCGTAAGGGGTGGCCACAAACAAATCATTTCCATGTGGCCTTGTCCCCCCAACATTACATTGCCCTCCTCCCAGCTAACCCCCCCCCCCATCTCTCTTACACCTCTCCACTCCATCTCTACATCTCATCCATGGCCTCCTCCTCCCTCTCCCCCCCTCCATCTCACTCACATATATTCTCCTCGTCAGTCTTTCGCTGTCCATCCTCTCCACACGTCCAAAGCACCTCAGTGTGTTTCTCCTAACGCTTCCTGTCACATGCACATCCACATCATAACGCTCCTTCACTTCCTCATTTGTCAGTCTGTCTAAACTAGTGTTATGAATTATTATCCTATTATGTAAATAAAAAAATACATAGAAAACGTTACTCGTACGATGTTACCTCAATGGTATGTTCTTTACCTCACTTTCTGTTTTTCGGTGACTAATAACTAACATAGCACTAGTGAGCAGTCTCTGGAACCACAGATCTCATGGGTCAACAAAGTGAGAAGGTTGTTCATTATGATAACCTGACCCTGGTTGTAACCTACTGTAATTCATCTGGCCCTGGTTCAGTATAATTTGCAAAACCATGTTTAGATCAAACTACAACATCTCTAGTATAACACCGATAGCTGAAGAATTATTTTTTTGTGAAGAGAGAAACCTGTTTTGTACACAGGATGATTTTTCCTGTGTAGAAAACAGGTTTCTCTCTTCATTCTGACTTGCCGTAAGTGCCTGAGATAGATTAAAAGCATCTACTTACCCGGGTGCCAGGGGGTTATCTCATCCTCTTCAGGCCCACAGATGGGGGCGGAGGGACATTGGTTTCAAGACTGTGACAATGTGAGATAACTTTTACCTGGTCGTAGTGTAGTGGTATGCTGCCTGGCTCTGACCTAAGAGTCCCGGGTTCGATTCCCTGCACATTGGTAATATATTGGATGATTTTTTCCTGTGTACATAACAGGTTTCTCTCTTCATTCTGACTTGCCGTAAGTGCTTGAGATAGATTAACCCATGGAGAGCGACGATCGTTCCATAGGTACCTGCTGGGAAGCTACGACTAGGCCGAAATTTCGAGTCTTACAGAACTGAATGAAACACACCATCGTCTTGGAAATGTTCGCGCGCATCCGGCAATATATACTGTATATATGACCACGTAAAGTCACGTGGTGGTGCGATAAAATGGCCGAAAGATAAACAGCTGGTGGCGCGAGCAACCCACCAGCGGCGGTGAGCGAGGTAAGGAATTGGGCATTATCCGGGAAAAACAGCCTATATTACCATGGCCTTGAGCAATGATCACGTGATTACTGTATCATCAACCCTCTCTCTCTCTCTCTCTCTCTCTCTCTCTCTCTCTCTCTCTCTCTCTCTCTCTCAAACTACGATAAATTACTTTACACACTGACAACAAAGCATACATTATTAAACAGTTTACCCATAACTCTCTCTCTCTCTCTCTCTCTCTCTCTCTCTCTCTCTTTCTTTCAGACTACTATAAATTACCTTACGCACTGACAACAAAGCATACATTATTATACAATTTACCCATAACTCTCTCTCTCTCTCTCTCTCTCTCTCTCTCTCTCTCTCTCTCTCTCTCTCTTTATCAAACTACGATAAATTACTTTACACACTGACAACAAAGCATACATTTTTATACAGGTTACCCATAACTCTCTCTCTCTCTCTCTTTCTCTCTCTCTCTCTCTCTCTCTCTCTCTTTCTTTCTTTCAGACTACGGTAAATTACCTTACGCACTGACAACAAAGCATACATTATTATACAATTTACCCATAACTCTCTCTCTCTCTCTCTCTCGTGTGTGTGTGTGTGTGTGTGTGTGTGTGTGTGTGTGTGTGCACAGATCCCTTAGCACCTGGTGTGGGGTTGGCGGCGTCACGAGAGGAAAATGAGGAAAATTTACGTGGGTGCTGCATGGTGTGCACGCGCGCATATTCTGAGCGTATATGGCGCAGTGTGAGACAGTGTGTGGATGGTATCGAGAGTTGCCACCTGCCCCTATTCCCCATACAAATTTCAGCCATCTACTCCTCGTGGCGCGGTTTTGGTACGCCTTCAAAATCGCGCTCATTTGAGGCCTATCACTTTCAACGTTGTTAAGTCCCAAATGAGGCCTATCGCTCTCAACGCGTTAAAATTATCCACTTGCCTGAGTACCAGGGGGTTAATGGAATAGGGCATCATTGTCTGCCCATAGAAATTAATATACAAACTTACGTCCATCTGCACTGAACCATTTTTGTCCTTGGTACTTATGGACGTATACCGACTTCAGCTAGTGTGTGGTGGAGTAAAAAAGGCGGTACATTATGTGATTTTATCTACAGCTCATCACACACAAGAACCAATTGAATTAAGGCCAGCAATAATATCTAGAAGGTAAAATATGTCAGTATATTAACGCCTTAACAAATTTCAATCTTATAACTCACTGAGACACTATCGTAACACACCCCCAAACCATCTCCTGGGGTATCGCTACCAGAGATTAAGAAACAGTGCATTAGTGCATAATTGTCTGCTGTGAAAGACATGCTGATGATGAAGCACTCTCTCCAGCACAAAGCCAACAGTACTCAGGATAACACTCGGCATATATAGCATGAAAGGTCTTGTATGTGTGTGGGATCGTGTGTCATATTAAGTGCAATGGACAGGAACAGCAACGGCACAAAGTTAACAATACACAGGCTATGACACAATGCAAGGAGTAGGAAAATGTAATTGATAAATCCTTTCAGCCATAACGCCGTAACCTCTCACTATCAAAGATAATAAGGTAACTGAACCAGCAGCTCCTCCAACACAAGATCTTTGTATCCAGTACGAGACTGAAGAATACGAGTACGAAACGTGTATGACAGTGTGTAGCAGCGAATGACGACCCCTAGATCCAGCACGAGATGCAAGAGAGAACTGTATATGAAACCTTTTACATAATGTCTGTAATATCCCTCTGTGAAACAGAACGAAGTGAAGGACTTTGCAATCGCGTCCTGAAAAAGGACACAGAACCTAGGATAAGGCCCAACACGACAAACATTAGAGGACATTGTATGTGTACGATGGTCAGTGTGTACGAGCAATTGGAGTCATTTTCTTCCTCACTGCAAATACACTAACACCTTGGATGGCTTCTGGCTAAAAGAAGGTAGTGTGTATGTGTGATATTGTATAGTAACAATGAAAAAGTACACCAAGGAAAAAGAAGTTGCAGAACAAACATTGGGTTCAACCAGAAAAGGAGAAGAAATATCCTTTTACCCAAATGTTAGCAGGCAGTATCCTGCCTTGAGAAACTGGTGACTGACACAGCAGCTTCCTCAGGGCAAAGGCTACCAATCCGAGGACAAGACCCAACGCTAAGAGCAATAGAGGACCCTGAATGTGTGTGATAGTCAGACTCCTCAGTGTGGCAGTGGGGGCGGGGTTGTCTGAGATGCCGTGCTGTTCCTACCGTCTCCTGTGCTTCTCCCGCTGCTGTATCCGGCGCCCACGAGCAGCAGCCTCTAGTGATTCTATCGTCCACTGTTCGTACAAACCCGCCTGTTGGTTGAAATGGTTGTCCTTGTATACATCATCCTCGTCATCGTCAACGCCATCGTCATCATGATACTCATTATTATTACTATTATTATTTGTGTAGCTGTTTCGTTGCTGCTTTTAGTATTGCTGTAATTAATGTTGTTATTGCTTTTGCTGCTATGTTATTGGTTTTATTTTTGTTACTATTGTTATATAATTGCTCTTATTGTTTTTGTTATTATTTTTTATTATTGTTATTGTTATTAGAGTTACTGTTATTGTTATTTGTGTAATTGATATGATGATGATAATGGTGATGATGATTGTTGTTGTTTTTGTTCCTGATATTGTTATTGCTGTCGTTGGTGCGGCATATGATTCCTTGAAATGTAACCTTGTGGTCAATAACTCTATCTATCTGTTCATTTGTCTGTCTGTCAGTTTGTCTATGTATCTGTTTTCCTATGTAACTATCTATCTGTCTATCCATCCATTCAACTCTCTCTCTCTCTCTCTCTCTCTCTCTCTCTCTCTACTGTATGTACATAATACATAGCTAGATATAATAACCTAGTTTCCTTACGCACTGATAAACCAGATATTTTCCTCTGAAACTAAGAATGAACTTGGACTTATCAGTAGACTCACCTGTGTGGTGATCTTCAGCTCTTATACTCCTCATCTATGTTATACTCCTCACCTGTGTTATACTCATCACCTGTATTATACTCCTCACCTGTGTTATACTTCTCATTTGTGTTATACTTCTCACAAGTGTTATACTCCTCACCTGGGTTATACTCCTCACCTGTGTTCTATTCTCACCTGTGTTATACTCCTCCCCTGTTTTATACTCCTCCCCTGTTTTATACTCCTCACCTGTGTTGTATGCATCACCTGTATTATAATCCTCAACAAACTTAAATTTATCAGCTTTGTTATATTTCTCTCCTGCTATAATTCACACCTGTGGTATAATCCTTACTAGTGTTGTAATCCTCACCTGCTATAATCTTTACATGTTATAGTCGTCATCTGTGTTATACTCATGTGCCAATATCTTCACCTGTGCTGTAATCCTTACCAGTGTTATAATCTTCACCTGTGTTCCAATCCTCACATGTTTGAAAATCCTTAGGTGTTTTATATTCCTCACGAATACAGTAATTCTCACCTGTTTTATAACCCTCAGCTGTGTTATAATACTCCTCAGTGTTATAATCCTCTGCTATTTTTATTATCCTCACCAATACTGTAATTCTCACCTGTTATAATTCTCATCTAGATTAAAATCCTCACTGTGTTATAATCCTCAATGTGTTATGTGTAATAATCCTCATGACTGTTATGATCACAAACTGTATTAGTATCCTTACTTACGTTATAAGCCTTTTGTGCGTTAAACCCTCACCTGCGTTATAAGCCTCAGTTATTCTATAATCATCAACTATGTTATAATCTTCATTTGAGTTACAGTTCTCAGAACATCATCCAGTGCTGGCTTGAATGGGGCATCAGCAGGTAGTTTCCAGACAAAAAGCGTTTCCTGTAAACACTGCTTACCCAAATAACAAGGACCTGGTTCCATCCAAGTTTGCTGAGTGCTTGGAGACGATCAGTTGGGTGTTTAGCAAAAAAAAATCGATGTGCGCACGCCTCTTGTTGTGGTATGAAATTAGTTTTTTGGTTACATTAGTTTTAAATTTTTGTCTGTTTGCACCTTATTTCACGTAGCTCAGTCGTAGAAAAAGACAACACAGCGTCTCTACATGCTTTACATTACGCTTCTTCGTGAGCGGCCTCAGATTCTTGTCAGTCTGCTGTCAAACCTCAGTACAGAAAGTGGAAAGATGGCAGTTTAGGCCAAGTTAGAGTAAAAAGAGTATAGTTGGTTACTTTCCCCATCAGTGGCCAGGACTAAGTTGTTTAACCATGAGCTCATAGGCAGCTGATGGGACAGTTGTAGTAGCTGAAATTTTATACTCATGTGGATGTGAACCCGGTGGTTTGCAGGTTGAAGTTCTCTTTCCCGGCAGTCCACCATCCATTTTTGGTGGGGGATAGGGAAGTGAGTAAGAGATGTTAGCAAAACCAGGCGCTTCACCACCCGGTCATATCAGCGCTACTACGTGAAAGCATCCATCTCCAGCACCAGATGGGGCAGTAAAAGACTGCATGAACACAGATATGTAGATTTTTTGGTATATATATTTTTCACTTTTCAGTATGAAAAGTTGTCTTTGTTATAATACTCCTTCTACCAGGGAATCCGGTACTGGAGAAACACACCTTCTCGCGGTGGTACTGATGCACCGGTCGGCTCCACCGGCGGCTAATTCAAACGTCACTCAATACCCACACTCTCTCCAAAAGGAGGTTGGCATACTGTGGGAGGGCAACTTCAGCCTGCAGTCTGGTTGGTTCATATTCAGAGAGCCTGAGATTCCGGCTATTTCCACTACTACTGCAAGGGAAGCTGACAGCCCACTGGTGAGTATAGTCAAATCATAAAGGGAAAAGTAAACAGTGCCTGCTTGATTTTTAGGCAGGTCAAACTGTTCAGAGCAGTTTGCAGTTTGTTTCCCTCCGTCCATGCTCCCCTAACCGTACAACTGGAGGTAGGAGTGTAATTTTGGATGTTACGAAACTTATATTATTCTTTTTTTCACTTTAACTTCGGTAAAACTGTCGTCTCTTCCTTGAAAACTGAATGGTAGCAATAGGTTAACACTAGAATATCTTGCTAGTCATTACATGTTATAGGGAGGATGTAGGGTCGTAGTATTGTCTTTCTGCCAGTGGACTACGTGAATTTAGCTGCAAAGGATTAAAAGGGTCATGTTAAACTTGTTACAGACCATGCAGGGAGATTTGCATCTTTGAGGGTTAAATTAAAGGCAATAACGCTTAAACTAAATCTTACGTTTCTTACAAAGTTTCTACAAATCACATCACAGAATTAGACTCTTTTATATAACAAACAGGAGCACAACAGGACACGTCTTACTAAGTTAGAATAACAAAAGTACTCAAACAAAATCAATCATACACTTCAACAAACAGAAAACTTCATGGGAACAGTTACATTACTATGTTGCTGTGTAAATGATAAATTCAAATTCTTATCTTACAACTCGGTTTCTTGGAGTACTTCGAACACTACATCACTAAACTGAGAGAGGGACTTGGAGGAGACTGGAGTCGGGAGAGAAGTGCTGTTTCACCTCTAGCCATTCTTCATATATCCCAGTAGCTAGGCGTCTTTTTCCTCCATTCATCAATCCGAACAGTAGCATTATATTTATATCAAATACTCTCTTCAAGAGGGTGGTTCCACCAGGTCATTCAGCTGGGGCTGGCTCCTGCATTTTGTGATGGCGGTCCTCTCCACTTGGGTTCGGCTCTGCCCGCTTTTTCTCTTTGTAATTCAAAATGTGTTGATTCTTATCACTGCTGATATTCTATGCTCCAAACTAGGTCGTAGTTGAGTCAGTATTGATGGTAAACTGAACCAGCGTCAGTCGATATACATCATATGGTCACTTTACGTGGTCAAACCCCAGATAGTGGCCGGGCAGTGGGCAGGAGAAATTTCTTTACATATCAGAAGGTTACATCCTCGACAAACAATCTGCTAAAACATTCCTTTCCCCCTTGACATAGTGGACATTCAGGGCATACTTTTGGAGGAACACAGCCCAGCAGGCTAAGGGTTGTTTCTTGCCTCTATATTTTGCTAAAAATTAAAGGACAAGTAGGTTATGGTCTCCATACACAGCAATAGACAATGAACGTTAACTAATATACATTGAGAAATGTATGAGTGCGTGAAGTTCATTTTCAGTAATGGAGTAGCAACACTTAATTTTCTGCTAAAGTCATAAACAGGTTGTTCAACACCAAGACCATCATCTTGTAACCAAACTGCACCGGCATCAACACCATTACAGTTTATAGCTAATTTTTAAGACTTACTGAAATTCGGGCTTGGAGGAAAGGCTGATTAGACAAAATCACCTTTGACTTTTGAAAATGCCCCTTCATATTCTTTCTTCCACACATGTTTGACTCCTTTGTTTAATAAAAGCGTGAGGGGAGCTACATCAAGGGAAATTTACAACAATCTCCAATAGCAACCCACCACACCCAGGAGTCTCTGCTATTCCTTTTTGTTCTTGGGTTGCTTGAAACCAACAACGGCCTCAACTTTGCCATTCGGCAGACTTCCTTTACCCAATCCTATGTATTCAACCTGGGCCTTTCCATAGCCACACTTCGCTATGCTGATTACTAAGATAGTAGATGGCAGGCTCTGCAGTAAGGCATCTAGCTGGATCAGGTGTTAATCCCAGGAGTTACTGAACATAAATAATCACTATATGTGGCACATCCCTTGATATCACCAGTAAGTTTGTTCATCATCCTCTGGAACGTGGCTGAAGCATTTTCCATACCACATGGCATGTCTTTGCATTTGTAAGTATAACCATCAACCACAAAATAGGAAGTTTCTTGGACCCTTTCAGTGAGACTTGCCAGTATCTCTTAAGTAAATAAATTTTGTTAATGAACTTTATACTGCCTAAACTGTCAATTCATTCATCTTCTGTAGGAAGCGGATAGGTGTCAGTCTTAGGGAGAGAAATGCCCCTACAGTAGTCTATGCAAAAACGACAGGACTCCGGATTTTTAAACTAAGAGGAGTAGGGAGCAACCCCCAATTTGGCATGGTTCGATCAATCCCTGCTACATGTAGGCCAACTCCTGCTGGATAATGGACTGCGTTTGTGAATTCACACGGTTAGGAGGTTGCCTTACATGATAGCCGTCTCCAACATCAACATTGTGCTGTGTTGCATCCATCAGCCTAGGGGAGTTCTAGAAAACATGAGGATACTTTCCTAGAAAGAGAGTCAGGTTATTACGTCATTCAACTGATAAGTTAAAGAGTGTTTCCATTACTCTATCCACCCCTCCTGGTTCGCTCTCCAACTGGCAGTCTGGCCCAACGTCAATGGGCAGCCTGGCTCATGTGCTATCTCAGTAGTTGACGCCACACATGCAGCACTATGGAGTCATGCATCCTCTCGCTCAGAGTAATCCTTCTGCATATTGACATGGAACACCCTTCGTGTCCTCCAGTCTTTGGTCTGTTTAACATAGTTAACATCATCAACCCTCTACTCAACTAATAAGGGCCTGAGAAACATGAACAGGGAGCCAACACTAGCACTTGTCTACTAGGTGCAACACTCTGCTCCTAGCCTGTTTATTTTATCACACTAACTCTTTGACATCTTTTGACCGGACTTAAAATTTGCCTTCGGTACTTCAAAACTCTTGGCTAGTCTTTGTCTGAAATATGAAACATGCTGTAGGTTAGCAGATTAACATGACCATCATCGCTAACCCAATGTTCCTTACACAGTTCTAATGGACTTCTCATCGTGTGACCAAAAATCTGCTCAAATTGGGTGTAACTTATGGACTCAATTGACGTCTCTCTGGTTGTAAAGAACAGGAAGGGAAGACCTTTGTCCCAGTCCTTTTCATGAACGATACATTATTTCTTTAACATTTGTTTGAGGGTGAGTTGATATCTCTCAGTGTTCCCTGACTCTGAGACTGGTAGGCTAAGGTGATGTGGGAAATCACAAACTCATTGAGGGTTGGTCTGAATAATTTTGACATGGAACTGTTTCCTTGATCTGATTGCACATAACTTGGAAGATCAAACTTAGTGAAACATAAATTATCTCCCTTATCACTGTTTTAGCTGAAGTGTTTCGCAAGGGAATGGGTTCAGGTTTCGTAATGACCATGCGTAACATAGAATATACTGGTGGCCTGATGAGGTACTTGGCAGAGCCGACAATATCTAGAAGAACGATAGTGAATGGGACATTAAAGACAGGAAGAGGAACCAGTGGTGCTACAAGAACAGGCTTGTTACTTTTACCAACCAGCTGGCAGTGCAGCATGAGCTACAATATTGGGAAAAGTCTCAACGAGTTCCAGGCCAGTAGATGGGAGGAAGACTCTTCCTCACTCCTAAGTGACCTGCCTGAGTAGAATAATGTGCAATTGCTAGAATCTCTTACCTCCACACCTTGGGAACAACCAATTTTGATGTATATTCTCCCACTCATCATTATGAGCAGCACGGGGAAGTCTCCAACAATGCATCGACATACCATTCTTTCATAGCTAGAAACACTCCGGCAACTCAGCCTCACGTTCATCCTGACCCATTGTAGAGTCAGTCAAAACTGCAGTCTCTGAATCAAATCTCTCCATCTCATCCAGTCCTAGCTAGACGTGCACTACTGTGTGAGGAGTCCTCAAGCTCAGTCATTCAACTGGGCAAAGTATCAGCCAGAGAAATATCATCTGGCACCCCTTTAGTATGAATATTATAACCATCAAGACGGAATTTTGCCGTCATGGCTCTAGTTACAGAACAGGCAAGGCACAGTGAAAGGCATTCTACCACCAGTGCTTTTGTCCTCTCCTCGCTTATGGGACTTTCTGATACACAGGGAACTGCACTCACTTGCCCTCCTAAGTCATTACCCAAAAGGAAATTGACCCATTTTACAGGAAACTGGTCAACTGTGACCACACATACTGGACCTGATACTTATTCTGACTGAAGCTCCACTTCAGCCAAGGGAACAGATACATAATCAACTACTTCCTGTAATAAGACACATTCATCAAGCTCGGCAACATTTCTTATCATCTTCAGCACAAGAGACTGCAAAGCACCTGTCTCGGGAAATTGTGTCTTCCTTAGCCCTTTCAGGTCTCCTGGCCACTATAGTGGCTTTCTCGGTAGGGGTCTCCTAGCCACTCTTGTGGCAGCATATTTGGGCATGAATGAAAACTGTTGCGTGAGGCTGGTGAATGAAATGAGGATACGAGCTGCTCCCCAGACCCCTCTGCTTCCACCAGTCATGCGCAGATCACAATATTTTAGTTTAAACAGTCTGGGAAGAGCTAATCATTGTGAGGGGTTGGACTGCATGTACTGGTTTTATTATACTGTCCATCTGGCAATATTTTTTACTGTTTTGGTATCAGACAGTTCATTTAGCAAAAGAATATTGTTTGCAATATATTTTTGCTGCTCTGGAGGATACATAGCTCTCAGCTTCCTCCTCTTTCATATCCCGCTTCCTTCAGCCCCCTACCTCCCAACGATTCCCCACCCCTCTACCTCCCACCGTCCACTTTCCCTCCAATCCCCCACCCCCTACTTCCTCCACCCTCCTACCTCCCACTGATCCCCCACCTCTCTACCTCCCTCGCTCCACCCTCCACTCTCCCTCCAATCCCCCACTCACTCCCTCCCGCCTACGCACATTGTGCCACGTCACAGGCAAGCAAGAGATTACCGCGTTGTATGTCTCAATGTTTATTCGTTTCCTGGGTGTTATAGTGTCTGATTGAGGGAAAATAATTACAGATTTATGATTTTAGGTTTCTAAGGTTGTTTCTGTAGCCTTTTATACATGTACCATGCATTTATTTGTTACCAGGAGGACATACACGTGCAGCGAGTGTTGCCTTTTTCATTGACAAATGATTGTTAGCGACTCCTTACTTTTTTCTTATTTATATTTCATGAGTTTCTTACAATTCCTGGTTGTACTTATAACACCGTCAATTTTGAGAAATAATAAATATTTGATCACTGTCTCTACTGCTGCCTGTAAGTACACAGGACGATATAGTTAGCAACAATAAACTAAACATGTGTACATACAAAAGGCAAGCTCGTAGGCTGACCCCCATGTCCTCACCCCCACGGCCTTGGACAGTACTAAGCAAAATAAGAACAAAGTAAAATAAATTGGTCAGTAGTAACTAGTAAGTGATAGTTATATGGATCCTGTAACTGTTTAGTTTGTTTTTTTGTAAAGAAAACATATCAAGAATCATTCACAAATCACGTGAGATATAATGTACATATATTAGTGCACTGTTATTTTTATGGAAAAACATGGAAGCAAACAATGCAATCATGTCGCCTGTGCACCAAGAAATTACCTACCCACCGAGACGGCAAAACTCACCACGCTATCACACACCACTTGCTACGCAACTTCCCATAATTTTTGCAGCACTTGTATAGTGAGTAGAGCTCTAATGTTTTATAGGCACAGGTGCATTACTTCCCTGGGCATGAATATGATATTTTTTTCTTTATTTGCAAACCCTGACTTTTTTTTTTTTTTAATGCGTCTCTCAAACGTGACCCTGGGTCCTATTGGAGACCTGAAAGGGTTAGTATATTTTTTATTATCAGTTATCACTAGTCCTTTAGAAATGAATCTACCAAACAGGGTGTCTTTGGGGGAGTCACTTTGCTTACTGTTTGAGGAAGGATGCTAATTAAATTAAGCTTATTATTACTGAGAAAGTTCACTCATAAGACCTGAGTGGTCAGCTTAAGCTCAAATTTAGTAAGACATTCTGCTTCATATTGTCGAGGGTCTGTTTTCAAACAAGCTCTACTATCACCAAAATTCGTCAGCATCATGAGAGATAATTAAGTAATTAGGTTCAGACCAAAATCATTAGGCTATCTTGGCAGAGGGTGCCATTTTAATTCTCTTACGGACTGTACAAGGAGATTTCTGGCTCTTATGGTTTTCAGCTGGAACTGGCTACTGCATTCTAGGTGGGCAATCCTCATCATTTGGGTTCGACTCCACCTGCTTTCTCTCTCTAATTCGACATAAGTTGATCCTTATTATTGGTGATACGCCGTGTTCCAGATCGGTTTTCTTTTGAGTCAATAGTGAGGGTAACTTGACTCTGTGTCTTCACATGGTAACTTCAAATGGCCAAACCCCAGACTAGTGGCCGGGCGGCGGCAAGTAACAGAGTACTGTACAGGGAAAAATTTAAACTTAGTCAGTATTAATTCTCTTCCTTAATGACCCTCGTGGAGTCTGCAGGCATAAATACAAAGTCTTTTTTCCGATAAGATGACGTCATTTTCTGTTTGTACTAATAAGAGCTAATTTGAATTAGACGTGGCACCAGGTTCATCTGAAATATGTGCCCAGTGGACTGCAGGCTTAAAATTATGTTTTCCTGCAACTAATATTCTTCCTTCCAGAGGATGGGGAGGGAGCCAAGAGACGCATACATAACCAGACAGTGGAGCAGCCCAGTCATACCGATGCCTCTAAATAAAGGCGTCCCTCTTCAATACCTTCATTTACCTTAAAGAGACCATTCAACTTGAGAAGTTGGACATAGCCCTCATTAACTTGTCCAGTCGGAAGTTCTAAATTGATTGTAATCGTCTGGCAAGTGTAAGACCATCAAAATACGAGTATATACAGGGTATTTTGGAAGGTGGTCATAAAGTTGGGAAATAATATATGAAGTAATTCTAAGTAAAACATGGGCAACACTGTGCTTTTGCAACCCTCCACCTGACAAAGAACATACCCACCCCCTTCCTGCTTGCACATCTAACCAAGCACATAACGGCCCTCCCCTCCCCACTTTTCTTTTAAAGGTGGGCATAAGGAGAATGCCTTGAGAACACAGAACATGGGTGCTTCAGATTCCTTTTGCAGGTCACACTGAAATATATGGAAAAGTCATATTTTGCTTTTTCATTATCTATCTATCTATCTATCTATCTATATACCTAGGCTGCTTCCCCCAAGGAAAGGGAGGTAGCCGAGACAGGACGACTCACTCTCCATTTACTCATCCATTCAAACACATTCATTCGCATCTTAGCCCCAAAGGGGAGAACGGACAGATCCTCACCGCATCACACCGCACAAGGGTCAACTGCGCAATGCAAGCAGTGACATCCACAGCAGGGCCCGACAGCAGAACTGGTTTACCCCTGCCACATCATAACAGACCCATCCCCTTACCCGCACCTGACCTGACTAGCTGATCAGACCAAATGCGGGAGAATATCCCCTCAGGGCTGCGTCATCACTTATTCATTCACAATTTCTCTCTATTTATTTCTGTCATGCACAGCCACTCTTCCTTGCTCAACAGACATCCCTCTCGCATCCAGCGCTCTCTTCACACTGTCCATCCATCCTATTCGTGGTCTTCCTCTCAGTCTTACACCTCTCACATCAGATCTAGTTATCTTTTTCACCAATCGCTCATTATCCATTCTCTCCATACGCCCAAACCATTGCAACACCCTCTGCTCAACTCTACCAGCCATCTCCCGAACAACTCCAGTTCTCCTTCGCACTTCATCATTTCGCACTCGATCCATACGCGTTACTCCACACATACTCCTCAGATATCTCATCTCCATTACATTTAAACTTTTCCTCTCTGCTACACCCATATTCCATGTTTCAGCCCCATATAACGCAGTCGGTACCACAACACCCTCATACAGCCTTCTCTTTACATCCATTCTAAGCGAACGACATTTAAACACTTTTTTCATTCCTCCCAGCACCTTTCCTACTTCATTTATTCTAAACTTCACTTCTGCATCTATTCTTCCATCCACAGCAACATGTGACCCTAGATATTTAAAACAATCTACCTCCTCAAGCAACTCACCATTCAAAACTATATTCATCCCCCTACCATCTATCAACCTCGTACACTTCATCACTTTACTCTTATTCTCATTTACTTTCAATTTCCTCCTTTCACACACCCTTCCAAACTCCTCTACCAACTGTCTCAATTTCTCCTCTGAATCAGTCACCAGTGCAGTATCATCTGCAAACAGCAGCTGCTTCAGATTCCACTCTCCTCCATCAACATTTACCAGACTCAGACCACCTAAAACTCTTGCATTCACCTCCCTTACAACACCATCCATGTAAATATTAAACAACCAAGGCGACATCACACATCCCTGTCGCAGCCCCACTCTCACGAGAAACCAATCACTCACAGCATTTCCCACTCTTACACACGCTCTACTATTTACATAAAAACTTTTCACCCCTTTTAGTAACCTACCATCAAGTCCATACAATTTCATTATCAAAAGAAAAAAAAATTAAGACAGCATTCTACCTATCAAAATCCACCAGTTCACTATAAGACACATAACTAGGTGAAATTTTATGATTCTATAGTGAATACTTTCTGAGTTCTGGCTCGGAAACGAAATCTCGATGCCTGGCCAGCCGCCCTGCCACCAAACACTTACTGATCCCAGTGATAAAAACACCCTCCTCTGACTGTCAGGTGTAGGGTATAAATGTTGATCTACATGGCTTCAGTTCTCAACCGTTACCAAGCTACATTAAATGAAAACCTTTACCAAGCTATGGTTGCTGAAATCCTTATGAGGAAGACATTATGAGAGACAGTTTCCCCCATTGTTTCATCAATTCACAAGCATTTGACGTTGCCGAATCATTCACACTGGACTTACTCCAGTGTTGCCAGTAGGACTGAATGAATGAGTGCTGCTGAAGAAGAAAACAAGCGGCCAAGGTGGGTCTGTGTTTGGTGGGGTAAGTAGGTGGATGAGTGGGTAGGTAGTTATGTGGCTCCCCAGATAACAAGACAGGAGAAACTTACACGGCTAGTAATCATACGATGTCTCTCTTACATGGATTTTAGCATATCGTTTAGAACACGATGGGCAAATATTTGAATATATATGGTACACTTGGGTCATTTTACAGAATCCTGCTAAAATTTCAAAATAATTCCTTCACATGGAAACGAAGGTGCATATATGCACTTAGTTATAAATCTAATAGAATAAATGAAACTAATATTACATGAGAGAGAGAGAGAGAGAGAGAGAGAGAGAGAGAGAGAGAGAGAGAGAGAGAGAAGCTTTAGATCTCCAACTCATCCATTTTGCAAACCAGTGCTTTGATGGGGGTAAGGCAAGTGTTTCTGCGTGTGGGGGGAGGAGATGGATGTGTGCGATTAACCTGCCATCTAGTGGTAGACTATTGGCATTCTCACTGTTTCGTTATTACTATTCATGATTGTGTCCATCCTGTGGCGTAGCGGGACATAGTCTGGCCACACGATGGGGTGGTACCACCACTCTGCGCCCAGGCTGTTAGGAAGAATTCCGCCATCATTTTCCCTGCGTGTCATAAAAGGCGACTTAAAGGGACTGGGTGAGGGGACTAGGGACCCCCTCTGTATTTTTACAGTAGTTCCTACAATGAGACACGCATAGAAAGAGAGACGGGACTGAGTCATCTCCATACCCTGAAGACTGAGCCTACGAATGTGCGTGGATGTAGTACAGTGCAGGCTAAAAGGGAGGAAACAGGGAGAATGTTCATGAGAAGTTGGATGTGTCAGCTTTGAATGAAACAAAGGTGAAAGAGAAAGGCGAATCTAAATCTGGAAGTGTGACTGAAAGGATGTCAGGTGTTGGTAGAAGAAGAGAGAGAGAAGGAGTGGCCTTGAGAGTGAGCCAGGAAGTGCAGCAGAGTGTGATTGAATGGAAGGTGTCATCGAGACTGATGTGGGTGAAAGCGAAATTAGGACGCGAGTTGTGGGTATTTGTAAGTGCATATGGCCCTGGTAGTGAAAGAGATGAAGAATTGAGTGAGACTTTCTGGAATGATGTTAATGAGTGTCTGCAGAGTTTTGGAGCAAATGTGAATGTGGTAATGATGAAAGATCTGAGTGCTAGAGTGGGAATTGTACCAGTTGAAGGTTTCGTTGGTATGCATGGTGTGCCTGGAATAAATGATAATAGGGAAAGTATGATAGGGATGTCTGTTGAGCGAGAGATAGCGATTGGAAATACTGTTTGGAAGGAGAGATATTTGTAAGTGTACATGGGTGAGACAGAAGTGTGGAAGAGTTGTTGACAGAGCATTGATGAACTAAGTGGTTATGTCCAGGAATGTAAGAGAGAGATTGCTGGATGCGAGAGTTTTGAAACGGGAGGGTGGAGGTACGCTATGTCTGACCACTACCTGGTGAAGGGAAAGTTGAGAGTGGGTATGAGGTGTGTGAGATCTCGGAGAGTTAGGTGTGGAGGTTTTGAAAGTCAGTGAGTTGGATAGAAGAGAGAAAATGATAGAGTATCAGGAAAAGCTGAAAGATGAGTGGAAAGCAGTGAAAGATCAGGAAAATGGCGGTGTGGAGAAGGAATGGCAGTTTTTTAAGTGTGCTGTAATGGGGTATGTGGAAGAGGTGTGTGGTGTGAGACGAGTAGGTAGTAGTGTAAGAAAGTGAATGGTGGTGCGAGGAAGTAAGTATGGCTGTAGCTGAGACGAGACGTGCATATGAAGTGTGACTGCAGAGGAATGATGAGGTGTCATATGAGAGATAAAAGGAATAGAAGAATGGGTCGAGAAAGGCTGTGCATGATGCTAAAGTGGCAGGAGATGAGAGGTGGGGTAGGCAGTTGAAAGAATTCTGAACAGAAAAAGAAAATGTTTTTGAAGGAGGTGAAGATAGTGCGAAGGTGGGAGTCTGGGAAGGAAGAGTGAGTAAAAGCAGAGGATGGAAGGATGTTAACTGAGATGGATGCAGTAAGGATGAGATGGGCAGAATATTTTGAAAGACTGTTAAATGTAGAGGAGGAAAGGGAGGCTGAGATTATGGCAGATGGAAGGGTACAAGGAGTAAATGTGATAGGAAAGTTGAATGATTCTTTGATCATGACTGAGGAAGTCCAGGAGGCAGTTAAGGAGATGAAAGCAGGGGAAGCTGCAGGTGTGGATGGGTGTGTTGTGGAATGTCTGAAAGATGGTGAAGCGACTATTGTTGAATGGTTAGTAAGGTTGGTGAATGTGTGTTTTGTGAGTGGTACAGTATGGTGGCGATTGACTGGGCAAGTGCATGTGTGGTTCTGGTGTATAAAGGTAAGGGTGAGAAGCATGAATGTACTGGTTTTAGGGGTAGGGTCTGTTGAGTGTTGTAGGTAAGGTGTATGATAGACTGCTGATTAAGAGTTAGAGAGGGTACAAAGGGAGTGATTGGTGATGAGCAGTGTGGCTTCAGAAGAGGGAGGGGATGCGTGGATCAGGTGTTTGTTGTGAGAATGAGTGTGGAAAGTATTTAGCGAAACGTAAGGATGTGTTTTGGGCATTCATGGATTTAGAGATTGCATGTAACAGAATTGATAAGGACGCTTTGTGGACTATTTTGAAATCGTATGGACTCGATGGTAGATTGTTACAAGGAGTGAAAAGTTTTTATGTAAATAGTAGAGCGTGAGAGAATGGGAAATACTGTGAGTGATTGGTTTCCCATTAAAGTGGGGCTGCGGCAGGGATGTGTGATGTTGCCTTGATTGTTTACTATTTATATGGATGGTGTTGTAAGGGAGGTGAATGCAAGAGTGTTAGGTGGAGGTCTGAGTCTAGTGAATGCTGATATTAGAGAGTGGAATGCGAGAGTATTAGGTGGAGGTTTGAGTCTGGCGAATGCTAATGGTAAAGAGTGGAATCTGAATCACCTGCTGTTTGCAGATGATACGTCACTGGTGGCTGATTCGGAGAGATTGAGACAGTTGGTAGAGGAATTTGGAAGGGTGTGTGAAAGGAAGAAATTGAGAGTAAATGAGAATAAGAGTACATTGCTGAAGTGTACGAGGTTGGTAGATGGTAGGAGGATGAATATAGTTTTGAATGGTGAGTTGCTTGAGGAGGTAGAGTGTTTTAAATATTTAGGGTCACATGTTGCTGTGCATGGAAGAATAGATGTAATGGTGAAGTTTAGAATGAATGAAATAGGAAAGGTGCTGGGAGGAATGAAAAAAGTGTTTAGATGCAGTTCGCCTAGAATTTATGTAAAAACAAGGCTGTATAAGGGTGTAGTGGTACCGGTTGCATTATATGCAGCTGAAACTTGGATTTTGGGTGTAGAAGAGAGGAAGAATTTGAATGTAATGGAGATGAGGTGTCTGAGAAGTATGTATGGAGTGACGCATATGGATTGAGTGAGAAAAGATGATGTTATGAAGCGTATGTGCAGCGTATTCTGCGCCCAACTTCTTGGGCTCAGATGCGGGCACGGGCCTTGAGTTCTTTTATTCTGGACTGGGCTAGAGCATGCAGACAAGAGATAGGGCTCAAACACGGGCTAACAAGTTCCACATATATATTACCTCACAAACCGAGTACAACAAAATTCACGCACAAGTACATGGACAGTTCTGTATGGGACACAAGTACACTATATGACACAGCACTATACACATATATAGCATGAACACAGTATAGCACATGACACTACCTATCTATATATCACAAACAATATAACATATAACACACACAAGGTATATAGTACACAGGGGAACAACACGATCTGTGATCCAGATACGATATGTGACACTACACTGAAATATACTATCAACAAGACATATCACACGAGTCTTTTACATAGACATATATATATCAAGGGGACGGATATTCCACAGGACTTAGACACTGTATATCACCATTCGTAGGGCACAGGGGTCACGGTACCACGTGTAGGGGCCACAGATATTACACGGGGTGTGGGTACTACTGTACTTACAGGGTGGAGGGTCACGCAGGGGGGTTAGGCTGGCACACCAGGGAGAATACACACAGGAAGCACTACGCGGGGGTCTAGCATGAATTAAGGCACGCAGGGACATGACACTCTGGATGAGAGGGAGAGGGATTCACACAGGGTCTGTAGCACTGGGAATCGTCGGGGGAGTATTTCACAGTGTGGGCTGGGTCGTCGGTGTGCGTTAGGGGCGCACCCAAGACTACAGCCCAGGTAGCCGCAGGTGATGGCCCGGTGTGGGAAAAGGGCTGTCTGGGGTGCATTCCTGGTACAGGTCTCACACGGCGTTATCAGGGGTCCGGGTCAAGCTGGAGACCGGCGTGGTGGGTGGCCCTTTTCTGGTGGGGGCCCTGAGGGTGTGATGTCCCTCTGGACTGGGGCCGAACAGGACTAAAAGGTGTGTGGCATGGCACCTGCCCTTGGCCGTAGTGGGAGTCCTGGAGACAGGTCCGGGTTGGTCCTGGCCTGGGGTGGGGCTGCAGGGCACCCCTTGTCATCTTTGGGCTACAGTCTCGGTCAGGGGTTGACTGCGGCCGGTTGCCCTGGGGTAGAGCGTCAGCTGCTGGGAGCATTGGGGGCTGGGCTGCAGGCACAGGACGACTAGCTCGAGGTGGATCCATCCCAGGTACTCTCCAATGGGGGCCCTGTTGGTGAGCAGTCTCCACCCTTCATAGAAGAGGGGGAGCAGGAGGGGCATCTCGCTCGGCCTCAGGAGGGGTGGGCCAAGCGAGGGACGGCGCCCCCATAGGAAGCCTCTGGGGTAGTGGAGGAGGGACAACTGGTGGTCTGTCCCTCAGCCTGGCGGGCCTGATGGTCCCTGCCAAATCTCCACTCCAGGGCAGAGGAAAGAGGTCCAGGGGACACTCTTTCTGCCTGGTAGGTCTGGGGGATGCTGGTCTGGGGGATGCTACCCAGGCTCCCTCCTGGGGTAGTGGTTGAGGAAGATCCAGTGGACACTTCCTCGGGCTGACAGGTCCGGGGGACGCTGCCGGGGGACCACTCGCCCCAGGGACAGCAGGAGCAGAAGACCTGGTGGGTCTTCTGGCTTCTGCGGCAGGTCTGGTGGACTCTGCTGCCTCCTGCTGCCGGAGGATAGTGCAACTGGGGGACAACCGGTGGTCTCTCTCCAAGTGGCAGATCCGGTGGATACTACCACAGGGCCTGCCACCCTCCTGGGGATCGCAGGTGAAGGTTCTTGGAGTGACGGTCCGAGACGCCTGCTGCTGGAGGTGGGTGGCAGAAGGAGGAGATCCTGTGGACACTCCTACAGTAGATCTGGTGCATGCTACCGTGCCACTGCTCCCATGGGGTATAGTCGGACCGTGAGTGCTGGTGACAGCTCTCCCTGTTGTGAAGGCAGGTCCAGTGGACACTGTGTCTGAGGGCCTACTTGGGACTGTCAAAGGGCAAGTCCCATCCCAATTCTGACGAGTGTTCTCCCTGTCAGAGGGTAAGGTACTCTATTGGTGTACTTCATGGTGGTACGGCTGCATGGATGAAGGGTGTAGGGTCATGGGGGATATGAGCTTCTGTGGCGCGGAATGCATATGCATCTCCCCATTGCCTCTCTTGGGGTGGGGGCCACCTCCCCATGTCTTCCTTGTGGGGTGGTGGTGTCGGGATCACTCCGCCAGGTGGGTATTTCAGATGAAGTGTGATTTATGCAGGAGATGGCTGATCGAGTTGAGCAGAGGTGTTGGGATGGTTTGGGCATATGGAGCTAATGGAAGAAGAGCAATTGGTGAAAAAGATAACTGAATCGAATGTGAGAAGTGTAAGACTGAGAGGAAGACAACGAATACGATGGATGGACACTGTGAAAGGAGTGTTAGATGCAAGAGGAACGTCTGTTGAGCAAGGAAGAGTGGCTGCATGTAATAGGGATGACTGGAGAAAAATTGTGAATGAATAAATGGTGACGCAGCCACTAGTGGATATTCTCTCGCATTTGGTCTAATCAGCTGATCAGGTCAGGTGTGGGTAAGGGGATGGGTCCATTATGATGTGGCAGGGGTAAACCAGCTCTGCTGTCGGGCCCTGCTGCAGAGTGCAGATGTCATTGTTTGCGTTGTGCAGTTGTCCTTCGCACGGAGTGGTATGATGAGGATCTGTTCCTTCTCCCCTTTGGGCTAGCATATGAGTAAATATGTGTGTGTGTGTGTGTGTGTGTGTGTGTGTGTGTGTGTGTGTGTGTGTGTGTGTGTGTGTGTGTGTGGATGAGTAAATTGGGAGTGTGTCATCCTGTCTAGGCTACCCCCCCTTACTTTGGGGTAGGTAGCCTAGGTTTGTTGCTACAGATTTTTGCTTACTGGTCTTTCTACTGTAGTCACTGAGGCACCATTAAGGATTTTCACACTCAAGGCGATTCATTCTAACGAAGCCTCATATAATGCTTCATTATAGTGACTAAGGATTTTAATACACACGGAGCTCAGCTTTATTAAGCCCCATTTGATGTTTCAGTGTAGTTCCCTAAGGATTTTTCATGCACATTTTTAAGTCATGCGAATCCCTACGTGGTACCTGACTTTAGCAAAATCCCGTATAGTCCACATGTTTATATACATTTCTACTTGTTTAGTATTGTAGATAGGTTTCCTCGTGTCATCGTGACCCACACTGGCATTAGTTACTTCTATGTTTAAGAGTTGAAATAATGATTCTGAATTACTTGATATCTTTATCTGAACCATTTGCTTCATTGATACTGTTGTTGTTGTTGTTGTTGTTGGTTGTGGTGGTGGTGGTGGTGGTGGTTGATAGTGGTGGTGATGATTTTGTTGTTGTTACTGTTTTTGTTGCCGCAGGTTCATGTGAATATGAACTCAATAGACTGAATTTTAAAGTTGTCCTTTTCTTGAGATCCAGCATGGTCATTTCGGGGGACAGGGTGTTAAGGGACGTTTATAGGACGGCAATGGAACTGCCTAATTATATCGATGCCACATCATGAAGGCTTCCTTCTTTAATACCTCTCTTGATAATTGGCTTGTCAAATGTCAACAACACATTTCCATCTTGCTGCAATGTCACCAATTCAATGCATGAAGGCGAAGAAAGAAAAATGCATTTGTATTTTCTGCTATAAATAAAATGGTAAAAACTTCGATAGGAATTAGGGTCTTATTTCTTTCACTTTACAGTATATTCATTGCCTAAGAGTAGGAAGAGTTAATGATAACACCTTTCTGTTACAGGTTGTTACAGACTTGAAAAAGAATGTGAATTACTTTTTTTTTTTTTTTTTCTGAATCTGACTTTACATAAACCTCATTAAGAGTAGCCTGTAAGATCTTGTGAACCATTTTTTTTTTTCTTTGGGCCAAAAATACAATATTAATACACTGTGTACCCCTGGATGCCTTTTCTACATTACTCATGTTTCCTCCAAATGATTGCTAATAGAATGAATGCAACAGTAATGATGCCCTAAGACTGAAGAGGTCAGATACTAAATTATGCCATGGGCCTGTTTTATATCAGTTTTAAAAATCTGCCTGCGGGAATCATATGGAAAATTAATCAGTCTAATGTTAGTCTCGTAGGTCCCAATGTAGGTGAAGGGTGAGGCTCCGACACCAGCAGCCTCTCCACTACAAAGGCCACACTGCCCAGGGTGATGCCCACCAGGAGAAGCAGCAGAGGTCCCTGTATATGGATAATAGACAGACTCCTGAAATTAGTTTGGCTGTGTCCTGCTCCATCCTGCCCTTGCAGGTTTATTTCTTCCCTCTGTTTTATTTGACTCTCACGTGCAGCGGCTTCCAGTGTTTCTTTTTTCCACTGCTCATACAGACCAGCCTGAAATAGAAAGTTGCATTAGTAAGTCGTGGAAGAACTTAAATAAACTTCGTCATGCCCATATGTAGTAAATGTTCTAGCTATTATGTATATCTTGTAGGAATCTCTTAACCAATTGTGTTATAACATTTATATTTACTCTTCTGTATTCTAATGCACTGAACCTATTGAATTTGTGCGTAGTCACCTGTAAATTGCATAGCGATACATGCACAGTGGTTAATGACAATCTAACATGTAAAGAATCTATTTAACAATCTGTTCTATTGTACATCTCTGATAAAGCAAAATCATTAAATATAACGGATCTATCTAGGCTGGTGTCTCGTGCCACTCATTCAAAGTAAAGTACCTGGTTGGGCTATAGTTCAGGCAACAGCTAAAAAAAATACTGTGCCGGACCCTCATACTCAGTGGTACCATCACCAAGGTAAATATATGCATATATTTACCTTGACCATCACCACATTTTATCGGGCTGTTTGGACTATTTCGATATACCGTAACGTGGCCTAAAACACTGTGGTCGCTACTTGTCCCTATGTAGCATGCTTTTGGTCAGGACGCACTGTCAGGAATTACTTCTTTATTTTATTATTAGGAACGAACTCTTCGTCCCCAACTTATCCTTCTTATACTCTGTGGAAAATGGTACGGTGCATGTGAATAGTACAAATACGATAATTAGAGCAGTATTTCGGAAATACAAAAGGCTATCGTAGTCACATGCAATGAAATGGAGGCCAATACTTTTTAAAATGCATAATTCTATATTATATACAGTAAAATGCATCTGAAAAGAATGTTTGCTGCTTTGTTACAGGGTGAAAATATAAACAAGCACTTTTAAAAAATATGAATGCTAATATATTTTCAACTTATATTCAGTAAAAATATGTAAAACACTGGTGTTTAATCGCTGAATGGAGTCTTCTGTAGAACAGTTTATCTCATTTAAGTAATATAGCTTTGGTTCAAGCATGAACCGTATCACATTACCAGTATACAATTAAATGCTAACAGTCCTCAAAATTCTTAATAATTTTTTTTATTTAAAGCATTATTTTCATGTTCTGAACTTTTGATAATGATCATTCTTCGGTTCATAGGCCGATATAGGACTAACGTGATTTACAGAGCCGTCTGATATATTCCTATGTATCTCCACTGTTACTAGGGGGATACAGGTATAAATTGCAACGAATAAGACGTTTGTGCTACATTTGAAGTATATGTCGCGTTTTCAAGGGCCACCTACCACAGACTGACAAAACTGTTTACAAACCTGCTCCTACGGGCACATGAAGAGCCACTGGAACAATCCGTTAACACTTCTTGCAAAATCCGTCATTTATTAGTTTATGCTAATAAAATGCCTGTATAAACCATTACAAATGCCTATGTATTACAAAAGCATATTTTAGCCATCAAATAAAACTCTTTGTCTGTTATGCCTCCCAATAAGTCATCGTATAAGCAGATATCACCGATTTTCGCCTATAAGATCCCTGGGATAACACAAAAGAGGAAATGTTTCTTAAGCAGACACAGAAAGAGAGAGTGGGGGAAGGGTTGACTGATTGACTGATTGAATATAATTAAAATCTGGCGGGGCATCTGCCAGGGTCATATGCCGCTGGACAACAATGTAAAAGACGCCGCAAATTAAAAGTTCATATTCATAGTTAATACCCGTTAGTAGGAATAAAACATTGAAAATTACAGTAGTATAAAATATCAATTACTTATAAAAGTGGAAGGAGGCCCACCTCCTGAAGAAAATTAATAACATCAGTATAATCGGTGGAGGCTTCCCCAAGCATCCAGGAAAGGCAGTGGGCACCATCTGCCCCTCTATGCCTATGGAGGAATCTCTGACGTAGGTCCCCCAGAGCTGAACACTCGATCAGCAAGTGACGGACAGTAAGGGGAAAAAGACAATCATCAGAGTACAGATGGGTCCCACCACTCATCAGGAACCCACGTGTAAGCCGAGAGTGTACAGTACGAAGCCTGGCAAGAGACACCTCCAAATGCTGAAGCATGGAGGGGAGACTCCTTGGCACAACCACTCTCTGAAAAATTTCTTTTAGCTTATTATGAGCAACACCATGACCGGTGTCTCTGCCACCACGTACGAATCGTGTACAGCAAGTAAGGTGTTACATCAGAAGCAGGAAGTAGGTAGTCAGTTGGGGGCTGTTGAGAAGACGTAGCTTTAGCTAATGTATCTGTCCTCTCATTTCCCACCACACCAACAAGTGCAGGAACCCAGCAGAAGTCTACAGTACATGACGGCCACGAAGGCCAAGAAGAAAAGGCCACTCTAAAATTGATAAAACCACTGGATGGGATGCACTGAAAGACTCCAGTGCAGAGAAACCATTACAGGAATCACTAAAAATCACAACATCAAATTGGGGGAGAGTAAAAATGATTTTGAGAGCATATAAAATTTCACTCAGTTCCACCGTCTATCCTGAAGTAAAACCAGGAAGGCTACCACCCATACAAAAGGAAAGGAAGGCAACACCATAGCCTACTCCAGTATCAGTCTTAGACCCGTCAATATAGACGGGGACAGAACCCTCATGAGTGGAGACATGTTCTACAACGAGAGAGAGGGACACCTGAGAAAGAAGTGAGTCTTTGTTACCAACAACAAACCTACAAACTGTCACAGAAAAGAGTACCCAAAAACCCACCCTTGGGATCCGATGTGGGCACACTGCCAGTCTTGGAACAGTGAAGGCTAATATAACAGACCCAACCCTGAAACCAAAAGGCTTCGAGAAAATAGGACGGATGTTATAAACAGAAGAACATGAATCATGGGAAACGATCGCACAAGAAATTGAGTCTGGAATGCAGTGAAGACGATACCAACACCTCATCATCAATGACTGACGTCACAAATCCAAGAAGAGTGCACCAGCATCCCCCCACAAACTTGAAATCGGGGATGACCTGAATGCCCAGGTTGCCAGATATACACCGCCATGTCGTAAAAATACCCCCGCTAATACCAGTACACCAGTTCTGTATGAGACAGCCCTAGCATGTATTCAGTATGGACGGTGGGTGTTAGCGCCGAAGTGGTGACATGCAGAAGTGTGTGGTACATAGGAGGACTACTGGGCTTTGAAAGCAGGCTATGAAGCCTATGCCCAGAGTCGGTCACATAAAAAAAAAAAAAATCATGCAGAGAATTTAACAACCTGACACGGGCATCTGTTGCAGAGGAGTAGACCTCACATTCAAGTTTAGGAAGATAATGATACCTATGCAAAAGGAGGAGGGTATGACGGTCAGCACCCCAAGAGGTATGAGCCAAAACCCTCAAAAGAATCAAAGTTTTAAGACAAGCCGCCTTAACTGAACGAATGTGAGGAACCTGGGTTTGTCATTTATCTAAAAGAAGACCCAGAAACCGTGTCTCTTCCACACAGGATATTCTTCGATCAGAGAGATACAAGTCAGGGTCTGGGTGAACCCCCCGAAGATGACAAAAATGCATAGCCACTGTTTTAGTTAAAGAAAAACGGAAGCCACAAGACTCTGCCCAGACAGAAATTCTATTAAGAGCCAGCTGCAACTTTCTGTCTATGAGAGACATTCTAGATGCGATGAAGGAAACTGAGAGGCCATCGACATATAGTGAGCCTCGTACATCAACTGCAAGTACACTGATTACACTGTTGATGGCCACATCAAAGAGAATAACACTAAGGATACTCCCCTGTGCTACTCCATCTTCGAGTGCACAGGCATCAGAAAGCACTCCTCCCACTCGGACCCTTAAAAAAACGATTAGACAAAAACTGCTGAATAAAAATAGGGAAGTGCCCACGAAGACCAAACTCATGAAGGGAAAGTAAAATGCCATTTCGCCAAGCAGTGTCATATGCTTTCTTGAGAATGAAGAAGACTGTGAACTGGTGTTGGTAAGTGAAGCAAGCCTCAAGGACAGATTCCAAGGACAGTAGTGCATCAGAGGTATATTGCATTTTTCGAAAACATACTGGGCAAGGATAAGAAGTCACCTCTCTCCAAAACCACACATGCCTAACATTGACCATCTTTTTCAAAACTTTACCTATACAAGAAGTTAGAAAAATAGGCCAGTAATTCGTCGCCTGTATGTGGTCCTTACATGGTTTGGGGATGGGGATGACTACAACAACACCCCAACAAGCTGGAAACTCACCAGAACACCAGATCTTATTAACTAATGAAAGCAAAAACGAATGGGACTCATCAGAGAGCTGACGTAAAAAGGCATAAGGAAAATCATCACAACCAGGAGAAGAATCATGGCACTGTGACAGAGCCACCTGGAGTGCAGAAAGACATAAAGGAACATTATATGAAGACGCAAAACTGAGGACACGAGACTCAAGGCCTGATGGTGGCAAGCTGAAGGCGTATCTGCATCCTTCTCGGACACACTGGCAAAATGATCAACAATCAACTCTGCAGCAGCGAAAGGATCAGGCACTGTTCCATCTGCTGCACGAGACTCAAGGCCTGATGGTGGCAAGCTGAAGGCGTATCTGCATCCTTCTCGGACACACTGGCAAAATGATCAACAATCAACTCTGCAGCAGCGAAAGGATCAGGCACTGTTCCATCTGCTGCAGATAGAACAGGAGGGGAGAGAACAGTAAGTTTTCCTGAAATTTTCCTTACCCAGTTCCACACCTGAGTGAGGCAAGTCCTTGAACTGATGAAGGAAACATAACCCTTCCAGGATGAATGCCTGGTTTCCTTTAAAACCGGCCTCATATGAGCTCGTGCCCTCTGATATGCCACCAAACACTGAGGATCCCCAAGGTGACGACAAAGTTGAGAGAAGGTGATGCATTTGGCTCTCACTGCGGCACTGCACTCAGAGTTCCACCAAGGAACTGGATGTTTAGAAAATTGACAGCTCGTTATTGGAATAGATGATAGGGTTGCTGAGTTCAACACGTCAGTGGAATATGAAACTGCATCAGTAAGACAGCCAAACTCGTTGACTTAACCCGCCCCATCCCAACGTTTTTGGACCTTTTTTTGGGGGGGGCTCAAACATCCGCTTTTGGTGAGAAACATCGAAAATTCATAGAGAAATCGCTCACCTGAGGTTTAAAATACCGGATTTAGGTACGAGTACTTCCTTACCTGACTGGGTTTTCTAACAGGCTGGCACCAAACAAAACGAGTTCTATGGGAGGGTAACTATTTTATCCACTCATAAACAGTATTTATTTATTGGTACGAATTTATATGTAGTACAAGAGCATATTGGTTTTCAAACAGTAATATAGGCATTATAAGCATTGTTTCACTCACTAACTCATCACCATTCATGACCTTTTTTTTCCCACATTACCTGATCATCATTTCTGACTGTTTCTTCCTCTAATGCTATGTAAACTTTGTCCTCCACATTGTCATCGATTGGGGAATCACTCTGGCCCTGAATGTCTTTATTGGCCAGGTCACTGGTAACAGGTGAATTGCCGAGACAATGGCGTGCAGGGGGGGGGAGAGGTTATGTGGTGTAAGGCATTGTTCCTGCTTGGCATCTTGTTGAGGAATAGAGGAAGGTGTCCCGTGTATACGTGCCAAAAATCACTCGCGAAATCACTCGCGAAAATTGAAAATTGTGCAAATTAGGGACCTTGCAATGTTGCCGTGTTAATTCATGTCGCCGGGACAGCGTGGGTTAAAGGGAAATGGAACTTTATTCCTCCAAAAGTGGCCAGTCAGCCTTATCCAGAAGCCAGCGGGGAAGATGAGGCTGAGGTCCACCTGCACTAGCAGCCAAGAGTATTGGAAAATGGTCGCTGCCATACAGATCTGGCAACTCATCACAGGTAAAATCTAAAACAGCATAGCTGAGCATATGGACAAATCAATGGCAGTAAAAGTTCTAGTCTAGCTATGGAAACAAGTAATTTTATCAGAGTTGAAAATGCCCAACTTCTCAACTTCCACTAAAGAAGCCAGCATAACACCCCGAGGGTGTATGGTGACCATTTGTATCTCCTAGTAAGAGAAAAGGAGAAGGAAGGCCATGAATAAGGTGTTCCGGATCCGCCCTTTCAACAGTACCACTAGGAGGAAGATAATGACTGCAAACTGTATACTGCTGATATAAAATCATCCGGACAGCAACAGCCTCCAGGGGAGTGGAGATGTCTAGATGACTGTATGGAATATCCTAGCAAATGAAGGTAGCAGCACCTTCATGATGACCTTGGCCTGGCACAGGATCAGAATAAAAGGCATGGTAGCCAGAAGGAACAGCATCACCTACCATGGTCTCCTGAATGCACATGCACAGAGGAGTAAATTGAGAAACAAGATGACACAGTTCCTCATAGCTAGCATGTAAACCCCGACAGTTCCACTGGGTGATAGAACCCATAGTAGAGGGCTGGTGATGATTGAGGGACTGTATACCTCCTGACAAGAGGGTGGGTTTGGATTGATGCTTAGGAAGGCTCTTCGGAAGAGACTGCCCAGCCCCAGGAACACGCACTCCATGTTGAACATCCGTGGAAAAACGTCAGGGTGAGGAAGAGGAAAGCTTTACAGCATTCTTCCTCTGAGATGGAATAACACTTGGCTTGGAAAGTGTCTTGGTAGCCGCCCTGGGTGATGAAGGGTGGCCAGTGCCAACATCAGAAGCCTCAGAAGTAAAAGGAGTGTCCAAAGGATTAGACCCCTGTGAGGATAACATTGTTTGTTCCAGAACTGAAGCACCAACGGTCTGTCCAACACCATCCCCAGGTGGAGACCTGACCACAGGTGAACCATCAGGTGCAGCTTCCTCCTGGCTAGACCCCTCAACTTCCAGGGCAGAGGGAACAGGAAAGAGGTCAACACAGTGTTCAACAACAGAGACCGAACAATCAGGTGCAGCTTCCACCTGGCTAGTCCCCTCATCCTCCAGGGCAGAGGGAACAGAAGAGAGGTCGGCACAAGGTTCGACAACAGTGATCTTTGGTGGCCGGTCTTCAGGCTCAGAGGACTCTGAAGAACCACGGTGACGTTTGCCGGATACAGATGGGGCCTCAGGCATATTGGACAAGGCGGGAGAAGGAGTCACGTCAACGTGTACATCTGCCACCACCACGGAAGTGCACAAACTGTCAGTCACTGAAATGGGAATGGAAGCAGTTGGATTAGCAGGCGGGCAAACATCAGTTTCACACAGAGTACGAACCATGGGGACAGGATCCCACAAAGCATTAGGTGATGGAGTGGTCACTCCATTGGGTTGAGGCCGTCTCTGAGACACAGGGTGGTGCACTAGCATTCCAGAATGGACAGCAGCATAAGTAACTCTGGGCTGGAAAAGGAGAGTCTGAGCTTGTTTTAGCTTCAGTAAATGAAACATTTTCAAGTGTTTGAATTGACAAAATCTCCTTTTCCAGGCAGTAGCGAGGGCAGTTTCTAGAATTTACAGCATGAGGACCCTCACAGTGATAGCATTTAAGTGAGCCTTGACAGTCACTGGTATGATGTGGTCCACCACAGGAGACACAGACACAAGGAAGGCCTGCCTGTGCACGGCGGCAAAATCAGCTGACATGTCCATATCCTTGACAGTGGAAACACCTACTTGAGGTGGGCATGTGTGGCTTCACAGGAAGAGACAGCCAAGCCAGCTTCACAGAAGTAGGTAAGGTCAAAGTGTGGAAAGTCAGGAACAAGGTAGGAGTCGAGGTCAGGACACTGTTGATTTTCTTCTGCAGTTACTCAACAGCTACCACACCAGATGATCTCAGTTCCTCCAACGGCTGTGCGTCTGGGTAGCAGAGGAGGTCAAGTGAAAAAACTACACCCTTGCATCTGTTAAAAGTGGCATGCAGAGCACAGGCAACTGTGGCACCAGAAACAGAAGTCAGAGCTTGTAAGTGGGCACTCTCTTCTCGGGAGGACACCGCAATAAGGATGCTTCCATCCCCTTGGGAACAGATCTTAGGTTCCCTATTGCAAACTGAGACAATGCCACGGTGGAGACCAAGAATGTCAATATCTAGTAATGAGCCACCCGCAGGGTTCTCCATTACCAGACCTACTAATGTTTAATAATATCCAGCTCAATCCTGCATTATCTTTGAACATGCTTCGGGTTTCATTCACTCAGGCCTTATCTTGGAAAGCTCATATTACATCTCTTGTAAAATCTGCTTCCAAGAGATTGGGTGTGCTGAGCCAACTACGTTTTTTCTTTGCCCCTGCACAATTGTTGACTCTATACAAGGGTTTTATGTGCCCCTGTGTGGAGTACAACTCACATTTGTGGGGAGGCTCCCCACATACAGCTCTTCTCGATAGGGTGGAATCAAAGGCTATTCGTCTCATCACCTGTCCTCCTCTTACTGGCTCCCTTCAACCTCTGTGTTTTCCCCACACAGTTGCATCTTTATCTCTTTTCTATCACAACTTCAATGGTCACTGCTCCTCTGAACTGTCTGCTTGCATTTCTCCACCTCTACAACAGGCGCAAAGCACCTGTCTAGCAATAAACTTTCATCCCTTTTCTGTCCAACTCTCTAATGCAGGAGTTAACCGTTACTCTGTCTTTCATTTATGCAACAAGTCAACTCTGGAACCATCTCCCTCTGTCTATATTTACTACTTCCTATGATCTCCAGTCTTTCAATCACAGTGTGTCCAGGTATCACGAAATGAACAGATCTTGAATTTGGCTCTCGTTTGTATTGTTTTTGTTCTTTTTCTTGGAAGGAATGGTTTGCTGGCTCCTGGCCTTTGATTCCTTCTTCCATGCATAAAAAAAAAAAAGATACTTTATGTAGGATTCTGGCACCGTGTCTTTTGGGCCGAACCCCAGAGCCGAACCAACCCGATGTGACCCCCTCCTAGTCCCAGTAGGATGCTCTGACAAAGGAGGAAAGTCTCCAGGGGTCTGGCAAGGCTCTAGAGTGACTATGAGAGTGGAGGATTCTAAAGAAAGTCCAGGGACAATGACCGTGTCATCAACAACAATTTTATTTAACGAATTCGTTTATGCAAGTATTACCAAAAAAAAACTTCATTCCCCCACTCTTCCACCAACCATGGAGCCCAACAAAGGGGAAGTCTTAGGCCAGGGACAACACCGCTGGCGACCTCATAGGCAGCAGGGGAGTACATGCAGGTAACCACTGGGGAACCTGGGCAAGGGTGACTCCAGGACAATAGAAGCCACCAGGATCCCAGTGCCCACTTGACCCTAGCCAATGCATGACCGGCCGACTGACCTGCTCAGGCCCAACCACGCCACCCGTCTAGCCAGAATAAGGGACCAAAGAGATGTATTGCTAGCTGCAGTGTGCATCATGCAGCATCACTCAACTCCCAGGACTCGTCTCCCAGCATTAAGGGACACCACACACGGCAAACATGTGGGGAGGCAACAGTCCCGCCCTAGATGGCAAATGGGCAGGGACTAACATCACCAGCAGTCCTCCTCCACCAGTGATGTTGGAGATGCTTCGTCCACGAGGCCAACATATGCCGAACCCTACAAAGGTAGGCACTCCTCCAGAGCAGGCGGCACTGCCAGCCACGCTTCAAGCCCCCCCTCCCACTGCGTCAAGGTGACCCCCCTCAGTAGGGAGAGGGGGGGAGGGCTTTCCAAGAAGGAGTACTTCAAAAGATGTTACGACCTGTACCTCAGAAGTACCATGAATGAATTTACCAGATATAAGTTGTTACTCAACTAGTGAGAGAAAAGTATAGCAGGGATGAAGGCTCTCTCCACCCACATCCTCCACCCGCGAATGGGGCACGTAAAAGGAAGTACACCTAACTCGAGGGAAAAAAGATAGGCTATGAAATTGGAGGAAATATTCAACCTGCCATAAAGTCAGGTCTGGCATAACCCTGAACTGCTCTGTCGACAAAGTGTCTAGTACCTGTACTGGTAAATGATTCCAGATACAACAGATCTTATTCGTGAATAAAACTGCCTAATGTTTTATGTGGAATCGTCACTGGAAGGTTATCAACAACCAGTTCAGATGCAGTATCAAGGCTATTATAATAATAGTATCTTAATCTCTAGGTAGTGTTTAGAGGAAAATAACAAATAAATAGGTCAACTATATATATATATTTTACAATATGGTTTTCTCTTTACATGCTGGTTATTTAACGTAATTCTGGTATTAGAGGTTGATATTCAGACTTCTTCATAACACACACTGTTACCAGACCCATAAACAGAGCTGGGATACTACAGAGAAGTAATGATTTTTATCGTCAGGTTTTAGCAAGGCGAGGCGATAGAGTGTGTGTGTGTGTGTGTGTGTGTGTGTGTGTGTGTGTGTGTGTGTGTGTGTGTGTGTGTGTGTTCTTACCTAGTGGTATCTTTAAAAGAATGTGTCAGACTTGTACCATCCCATGTTCTGAACCATTTTAATCATACATGACTTTAAATATATAAGTTGTTTTGGCACACACTATGTCATTCGGCAGTGCATTCCACTCATCAACTGCTCTATTTGGGAAACTGAATATCCTTATGTCTTTATCACCTCTCTTTTCATACAGTTTTCTACAGTGTCCTCATAATGTTGCTTCCCCATAGGTTGTATATTCATTTACGTCTATGTTCTCTTTTCCTGTGATGCATTTATGTTGTTCGAGTTGAGCAGCGGGTGTTGCGATGGTTTGGGCATATGGAGAGAATGGATACTGAGCGATTGGTGAAAAAGATAACTAGATCTGATGTGAGAGGTGTAAGGCTGAGAGGGAGACCACGAATAGGATGAATGGACAGCGTGAAGAGAGCGTTGGATGCGAGAGGGATGTCTGTTGAGCAAGGAAGAGTGGCTGTGTGTGACAGAAATAAATGGAGAGAATGTGAATGAATAAATGATGACACAGCCCTGAGGGGATATTCTCCCTCATTTGGTCTGATTGGCTAATCAGGTCAGGTGCGGGTAAGGGTGATGGGTCTATTATGAAGTGGTAAGGGTAAACCAGCTCTGCTGTCGGGCCCTGCTGTGGATGTCACTGATTGCATTGCGCAGTTGACCCTCGTGTGGTGTGGTGCAGTGAAGATCTGTCCCTTCTCCCCTTTGGGGCTAAGATACGAATGAATGTGTTTGAGTGGATGAATAAATTGGGAGTTTGTTGTCCTGTCTCGGCTACCTCCCTTTCCTTGGGGGAAGCAGCCTGGGTGTATAGGTAGATAGCATTTATGTAACATAACCAGGTCTCCTCATTTCCTTTTCACCTATAATGTTGGTAGCTTTAATTTTTCAAGTCATTCTTCATAGCTTAGGTCCCTTAAACTTGGTGCCCATGTTTAGCAGTCCTTTGTTCCGTTTCAATCTTATCTATGTGTTTTTTAAGATGTGGATTGCAGACTGTTGATGCATACTCCAAAGTTGGTCTGATGAATGATGTTATTATCTTTCTCAGCATGTCTTCATTCATATATGTGAATGCTATCCTCATATTAGCAAGCAGTGTGTACATGTTTTTTACTTTCTCACTAATGTGGTCAGCTGGTGATAGTCTGTTACTGATAATCACTCCTAAATCCTTTTCCCTTTCTGGTGTGTGTAGGGTTGATCTTCCTAACTTATAGTCCCAGTCTGGTCTGTTTTCACCTTTACCAAAATTTATTACATGACATTTGTCCACATCAAATTCCATTTGTCCACATCATATTCCATTCCATTCATGAAGCTAATTGAATTCCTCTTGTCACTTTGTGCAAGAGTCTATGTTTGTAAATTCCCTTTGCATTTTTGCATCATTAGGAAACATATTTAGGTAGCTGCCATTTCCAATGTTCCTGTTTATGTCATTTACATATACTACATACATAACTGGTGCCAGCACTGAGCCCTGTGGTACTCCGCTTGTCACTTCTCATGACAAGTAAATTCCTTTTAGCACTGTTTTCATATCCCTTTTACTGAGAAACTCTTGCATCCACTCGTACAGTTTAACTTGGATTCCTCCTTGATTATAAAGTTTCCATAAAAGTTTTTTGTGTGGTACTCTATCTAATGCCTTCTTGATATCCAAATATATGCTGTCTACCTAGTCATCTCTTCTCTGTATTATTTCTGCAACTCTGTCATAGTAACTTAATAGGTTGGTAACACATGATTTTCCCTTTCTAAAACAAAATTATCTTTCTGTTATCATATTGTGTTTTTCCAGGTGATTTACACAAATTCTTCGTATCAGTTTTTTTAACAGCTTGCTTACGATGCTGGTCAATGATACTGGTTGGTAGTTAAGTGGATTTTGTCGATTCTCTATCTTGAAAAGGAGCACAATGTTTGCTTTCTTCCAAATATCAGGTAGTTTCCTTGTCTAAAGGATTCTCTGAATATTAATTGTAATGGTCTGCTTAGGTCTTTTGCACGTTCCTGTAATACCCAACAAAAAATCTCGTCAGGGCCATTGTCTTTTCCCCTGTCTTATCTCATCATCTCTTCCTCGGCCTTTTGTTTTCTTATATGTATTGTTACGTCCCAGTCCCACACTGCCACAGGCTCCAATAGCAGTAGTTCAGTACAGGAAGGACGTTGCCCAGTGAATTGTTCCTCCTATGATCAGCCTTAGGTGTACAGTACACAAGAACAGCTGAGGCGAAAATAAACACTGGCTCCTTAAAGTTCACTGTTTTTATTTTCCAAATTATTCCACTTAATGCTTTTCAACTTCACTGTTCTCCAAAGCACTGGAGCTATACTCATTTTACTAACTGCTATTGCACTGAATGCTTAACAACACTTCACAGATATTATATCTAATACTTGACAATTCCTCACTGTTTTCACAAGTACCGAAAATAATCTTCACTGACAGTAATTACACTTAATGTTTGCTAGCAACACTTCACAAACTTCACTAACAGCACTGCACTGACACTGAATCAAAACCGACTGCACTTCACTCAAACTGACCTGACACCCGACTAAATTCCAAACCGACTGACTGACTTACTAATCTCTTCCCCATCCTTATATAGGCTTGCATTGTTCTAGATTGTTCTACATTCCACGAGAACAACAGTTGCCAATTCGGAAACAATCAAAACATAGGCCTATCCCAGTTCTCTTACATTACATAACACTCTAAATCATTTACCATATGAACTTAAATTACATAATTTAACAGGCAATCACTTAAATAAAATATTATAAAGAAAATGAGCACAAAAATATATGAATGTTTAACTTACGAAATAACTACGCTCACAAATAACAGGCAAACTGGCAACTCTGATGACTCGTACCGGAACTTACGGTACGAGAAACGTCTCGAAGGTACGAGACTACCTAACTGGCAAATCTCCCTTCATAACAGTATGTTTGTTTTTATGTGTGGAGATGCTTGTTCATTTTCATCTCTCACAAATCTACTTTCCTTAGTAAAAACTGATTGGAAATTTTTGTTTAGTACTTCACAAGTATCTTCTTCACTGTTACAGATTTTCCACTCATAAGATTGTATTTTATCTTTAACTTTTGCTTTGCTTCGTATGTAGCTGTAAACCAACTTCTGCTGCTTTGTACTTTTATTTACAATATCTTCCCCAAACTGCCTTTGAGCTTCTCTCCTTATCCTTGTATAATCATTTCTTGCCTCCTTGTAGTTGTTGTATGCTCTCTCACTTTTATGTCGTTTGTATCTGATCCACAGGAAATCTCTTTTCTCTTTTGAATTTTTACAATCCGTATTAAACCAGTTCTTTATCCTTATTTCCATGTCTTTGTGCAATGGGACATAATTATGGACTTCTGTTTCGTGAAATCCACATAATTTTATATATATATAACATTTATATCTTGTCGTCTTAGCTCCTTTTCCCAATCTATATTGTTGAAGAACTTCTTTAGGTCATGATAGTTGCCTTTTTTGTAGTTTAGCTTTTTTTTTTTTTTTTAATTTCCCTTTACCTCTATCATATGTTATTGTGAAATTGTAATTTAGTACTGCATGGTCGCTTTCGCCAAATGGGGGGTGACAGATTATATTGTCAATTTCATTTTCTTGCCTAATAAATATAAGATCTAATGATGAGGGGTCGTCTGGTCCTCATTTTCTTATGTTTTCCTTTACACGTTTTGTTAGAAAATAATCCTATATAAGATCCAAATGCTTTAGATCCCAATAGCTTTCGCGGCTTTTACATCTAAAGTATTCCAGTTTATATTTGTGTTAAAATCTCCCGTTAGTAAATTTCTCTAAGATTTTTCTTCCATTCTGTATAGTACGGTTCTTAAACTCCGAATTGTCTTTTCTGCCAAGTTTTCATATTCACCTCTATCCCATGTGTTTATCTTGGGTAGCATATATAAATCTGCCACAGTTATTATCCCTTCTGATGTACTATTCTCTTCTGCAACTAATTCTTCTTGTGAAGGTATGTCTATTTCAATCGCTTTTACTTGGAGTATTTTCTGTTACTATCATAACTCCTCCCTCTTTTTGGAAGTTTCTGTCTCTTCTGCAGATATTGTACTCATCCAAATTTAAAGACTTTTTTGATATCTTTGGGGTTAATTTGGCTTGTTAGACAAATATCATAGGACTCATTTTCTATGATATAGTCTTTTATCTCTAATAATTTGGATACCATTCCATCTACATTTTGCCATAATGTCCACATACATGACATTGGTTGAGTCTACTATAGTCCTTGCTGTTTATGGGTCATTTTTGTACTTGCAGTCCTACTACTTTATAACTTCTCTCTTCATCTGATCATGTATAATTCTTTCATTTTGCTTCTTCCCTCTTTTCCTTTAGTAATCCCCATTTCTCTTGAGTTAGGCACATTGTTATCCACAATTTTTTGTGCTCCTTTGATTCCTTAAGATTGTTAACATTTTTTGATACCTCTTCTGCAGTGTTCATACTTTGGAATGTTGTTTTCAGAGGCCTTGACCTATTTCTCTCATATTTCCCTAATCTCTTAAGTTCCTCTACATTATTCTCACAGATTATGTATGATACCACTTTCAATATGTTCATTATATTTACCATCTCTTTATTATCTCTGGTGATTCTATTTCCTATTTCTTCTTCATCTTTAACAGTGATGACTATAGATTTGTTAATTCCAGCTGTTTCATTTATCAGCCTTGGGTTCTTCCTTGTGATGTCTTTCACCTCTCTTGTCATGTCTTTTGTTTCAGCCTTGTTTTTTTAGATCTTGACTTGTTTTGGCTATATCTGCCCATGGATTTTGTACTTCCTCTGTGTAGTTTCTCATCATTTCATTTGCCCGAGTTATCTTCCCATCATTGTTTCTTCAGTAGGTACCCACAGTACGCGAGTTTATGGGCGGCAGAGGAGGTCGCTTACTAGGAATTTGCTTACCTGGAATACATAAACTTATAGGAAAAATTACATATGGGTGACACACTGCTTCATTGGCAACCCTTGAGACTCCTTTCAGACCTAAGTATTGTACTGTACAAGGAAACTATCTCAGACATATTACCTAAGAAGAAGTAAACCAACAAGATTATGCCTTTACTAAGTCAACAAGGATATGGCTTAACTAAACCAACAAGAATATGGCTGCTCACCTTAACCCAAGAGGACAACAGGTTTGATGGAGGTAAGACGGCTATCCTAGGCAGGGTGAGGTACCTAGCATGCATCTCCTGCACCACCTGCCACACCACCCGACACACCACCTTCCTCACTATTCTCATCACCAGCACTTTTGACACTTTCACTAGCTAATGCACTCACTTCGTTCATAAACCCTTCATAGTCTAATTCTGACACCTCAGACATCGCATCATCCTCTTGATACATTTGTGTCTTGGACTGGCAATGTTGGCTCGTGGTAACCCTGGATTTGGGCCACTTTTCACTGCTGTCTCGCCTATTATGAGTTCAATTCGCGTCACTGATGAATGATGTTATTATCTTCCTTAGCATGTCATTATTTATGTATGTGAATCCTACTCTCTCATTCACAAGCACTGTATACATGTTCCGTACCTTCTCACTGATGTGGTCAACGGGAGATAGTCTGTTATTGATAATCTTTCTGATGTCTGTAGGGTTTTACTTCCTAACTTATAATCCCAATCAGGTCTTTTTCCACTTTTACCAAACTTGATTACATGACACTTGTCCACACTGAATTCCGTTTGCCATATATTATTCCATTCGTGAAGTTTATTTAATTCTTGTTGTAGCTCTTTACAAGAGTCTCCATTAGTAATTCTTCTTTGCATTTTTGATTTGGAGAAAGCATATGACAAGGTGGATAGACAAGGATTGTGGAAAGTATTAACCCGCCCCATCCCAACCACTTTTCCACCACTGACTCCCCCCAATCCCGACCATTTTAGGAAAAATCTTTTTTTGGCTCAAACCTTCGCTTTTGGTGAGAAACATTGAAAATTCATAGAGAAATCGCTCACCTGAGGTTTAAAATACTCCATACAGGTAGGAGTACCTCCTTACCTTACTGGGTTTTCTATCAGGCTGGCACCAAAGAAAACGAGTTCTATGGGAGGATAACTATTTCACACCACTCATAAACGGTATTTATTTATTTACTTGGTACGAATTTATATGCAGTATGAGAGTATATTGGTTTTCAAGTAGTATTATAGGCATTATAAGCATTGCATCACTCACTAATACCTGACCTTTTTTTGCCACATTACCTGATCATCATTTCTAACTGTTTTTTCCTCTAATGCTACTTAAAGTTTGTCCTCCACATTGCCATTGATTGGGGAATCACTCTGGCCCTGAATTTTGTACCGTGGCATGACATGGCTATACTGGCCAGGTCACTGATAACAGGTGAATTGCTGAGACAATGGGATGCAGGGGGGAGGAGGAGGTCATGCTGGGTAAGGCATTGTCCCTGCCTGGCATCTTGTAGAGGAAGGTGTCACGTGTATACGTACCAAAAATGACTCGGGAAAATTGAAAATTTTGCAAATTAGGGACCTTGCAATTTTTTCGCGTTTATGTATGTCGACGGGATTGGCAGTGTCAAAACGTGTGGACGTTAAAGAACGTCGACGGGACGCCGCGGGTTAAGAATATATGGAGTAGATGGGAAGTTGTTGAATTCTGTGAAGAGTATGTATGATGGTGCTAAGGATGCAGTGCGTCTGGATGGTGAACTGAGTGAATTTTTCTCTTTGAAGGTTGGGTTGAAAGAGGGATGTGTCATATCTCCATGGTTGTTCAATCTGTACATGGATGGGGTAATAAAAGAGGTACAAGGTAGGGTAGTGGATGTTGGAGTGGCCCTGGTGAGAGAGGGGTAGTGTTTGGAAACTCCCTGTACTGTTGTTTGCAGATGATACTGTGTTGTTGAGTGAAGACGAAGGGGAGCTACAGGGCTTGTGGATGAGTTTGGGAGTGTGTATAAGAAACGGAATCTAAAGGTGAATGTAGGGAAGAGTAAAGTGATGGTCTTCAAGAGAGATGAAGTCAGTGAATGTACAGCGAGGTTGGATGGTGAGGAATTGGAAAATGTGAGTATGTTTAAGTACTTGGGTAGTATGATGAGTAAGGATGGAAGTTTGGAAGGTGAAGTGCTTGAAAGGGTACAGCAGGGAAGAAAGGTTGCTGGTTCCTTGAAAGCAGTGATAAGAAACAGGGAAGTGAGCATGGAAGTGAAAAAGTTACTACATGACAGTATTGTGATATCAACTCTAACGTATGGAAGTGAAGCTTGGACGTTGTTGGAAGGACACAAGTCAAGAGTGAGAGCAGTGGAAATCAGTTATTTAAGAGGAGCCTGTGGAGTACATGGAGAGACAGGCTGACGAATGAGCATATAAAGGAGCGTTGTGATGTGGATGTGGATGTGACAGGAAGCGTTAGGAGGAATACACTGAGGTGGTTTGGCCATGTGGAGAGGATGGAGGGTGATAGACTGATGAAGAGAGTGTATGTGAGTGAGGTAGAGGGAGGGGGAGGCCGAGGATGAGATGGAGGGATGGAGTGGAGAGGGGAGTGTAAGTTGGGAGCAGGGCAGTGAAAAGGTGAGGGACAGGGCGACGTGGAGGCGATTTGTTTGTTGCCACCCCGAACGGGATTGAGGCGTCTGGCAATAGCTATTTAGATAGATAGATTTTTGCATCATCAGCAAACATAGTTAGATCACTTTCATTTCCAGTGTTGCTATCCATGTCATTTATATACACAAAAAACATAATTGGTGCCAGCACTGAGACCTGTGGAACTCCGTTACTCACTTCCCACCATGATGAGTAATTTCCCCTTTGTACTCGTTTCATTTCCCTTTTTTTGAGATACTCTTGCTTCCAGCAATTCAGTTTACCTCGGATTCCTCCTTGATGGTACAGTTTCCATAAAAGTCTTTGGTGTGGTACTCTGTCAAATGCTTTCTTGAAATCTATATAGATACTGGGCACCCATACTTCTCCTTGCTGTAATGTTTCTGTTACTCTATCATAGTTGCTCGACAGATTGGTAACAGACGATTTTCCCTTTCTGAAACTGAACTGTCTTTCTGTTATCATATTGTGTTCTACATGATTTAGGCTACCCAAACTTTTCTTAATAGCTTTTCTATTATCTTGCTTACAACACTGGCTAGTGTTACTGGTCAGTAGTTGAGTGGATTTTGTCTATTCCCTTTCTTGAATAAAGGAACAATGTTTGCTTTCTTCCAAATATCAGGTAGTTTAACTTGTCTCAAGGATTCCTTGAATAGTAAAGATAATGGTTTACTTAACTCCTTTGGACATTCATGTAGCACCCAACATGAAATTTCATCGGGACCATTTGCTTTTCCTTTGTCTAATTTAATTAACTCCTCCTGTATTTCTTTTTCTGACATTTGTATATCTGGTGATAAATGTGGGCATGCATGTTCCATATTATCCCTTTCAAAATTATTTTATTCTGTAAAAACCGATTGGGAATTCTTATTTAGTGCTTCACAAAAACTGTCTTTGGGCTTCCCTCCTAATTCTTGTAAAATCGTTTCTTGCCTGTTTATAGTTGTTATATGCCCTCTCACTATTTTTTCTATATCTGTTCCACAACAAATCTCTCTTTTCTTTTGATTTTTTACATTCTGTATTAGATCATTTCTGTATTTTCTTTACTGTTTCTTTGTGCTGTGGAATGTAATTCTGGACTCCTGTTTCATAAAGTTCACAGAATTTTTTATGTATAATATTTAAATCTTGTCCTCTAAGCTTCTTTACCCAATCTGTTTCTAAGAAGTACAGTACTTCTTTAGGCCATGGTAGTTTTTTTTTTTTTTTTATAACTTAGGCTCCTTTTGTAACCTTCATTGCTGTTAACTATGTCATATGCAATCCTGAAGTTGCAATTAAGTACTGCGTTGTTGCTTTTGCCGAATGGAGGGTGATACATTAAATTGTCAATATCGTTTTCTTGCCTAGTGAATATAAGATCTAGTACTGAGGGTACATCCAGTCCTCTTTTTTCTGGTGCATTCCCTTACATCTTGCGTTAAGAAAAACTCCCGCATGAGATCCAGGAGCTTTTGGTCCCAACAGCTTTGTTGGTTTATTATATCTAAAGTATTCCAATTTATATTTGTATTAAAATCTCCAGTTAGTATGAGTCTTTCCGATTTCTCCTTCATTCAATGTAGTAATGCTCTTAAACTCTGAATTGTACTCTCTGCCAGATCCTCATATTCTCCTCTTTCCCATCCGTTTGATCTGGGTGGCATGTATAAATTTACTACAATTACTTTCCCTTCAGATGTATTGATCTCTACTGCAATCAGTTCTACTTGTAAGGGTATATCTCGTTCTATTTCTTTGACTTTTAGGTTTTTCTTTGTTAATAATTCCTCCTCCTTTTTTTTTTTAATTCTTATCTCTTTTCCATATATTGTATTCCTCTAAGTTTAGGATGTCATTTGATATCCTTGGTGTTAATTTTGTTTCAGTTAGGTTCATTTTCTCTGATACAATAATTCATCTCTAATAATTTAGATACCATTCCATCTACATCTGAGTACATCAAGTTAATCGTCTTGTTTACATACTTGTCGTGACTTGGATCTACTACCTTCCTTCTTTTTATTCCCTCCTGGTTATGTACAACTTTCGAACTTGCAATCCAATCACTTTGAAAAAAATGTATTCTCCTCCTCTGATCTTCCCTCATTCTTTGTTTTTGCTTCCTTCCTTTCTCCTTTAGTAATTCCAGTTCTTCTTGAGTTAGGCATTTTTTTTTATTCATACATTTTTTATTTTTCCATGAGTTTTTTTTGGCATTGTTTAGTATCTCCTCCACAGTGTTTACAATCTTGAAGATTTCCTTAAGGGGCCTTGACTTATTTCTCTCATATTTCCCTAGCTTTTTTTGTTCCTCTATGTCTTTATTACAGATTTCCTCTGATACTTCCTTCAGTATACTCATTACATTTGCCATCTCCTTTTTGTCTCTCGAAATCTTTTTTATTTCTTCCTCTTCTATACCTGTGATTATTATAGATTTATTGATATCTGCTGAATCTTTGACCAATTTAGGATTGTTTTGCATTATTTTTTTCACTTCCTTTTTAATGCTTTTTTCTTCAACCTTTGTTTCTAGGTCTTTCTTTACATTCACCATTTCAGCATAAGTGGTTTCCACATCATTTTTGTAGCTTTGCACTGCTTTATTCACTTATGTTATCTTCTCAATATCACTACTCTGATCTATCAGATTGTTTACTTACCTAATTCTCTCTGTATCATTTTTTAACTCTTCCATGGATCTCTCGTGGTTGACTACTGTACTTGCCATTTCACTAATTTTCCTTCTAAGTGAACCCACTTCTACTGTCAGATCATCTCCTGTTGTGTCTTTCTTGTTGACTTCTTTTCCTAATTTTTCTATTTCCTCCTTCTGCATATGCAACTGTTTTTTAATTTCATCCATCTCATTCTGAAATGCCATTTCCAATCTGTTTACCCGTTCTACCAGCTTGTTATATGTCTCTATTTCAACCAGTTCTTGGTAGATATCATCATCCTGCTTTCTACCTTTATCCCTTTTCTTTTCCAAAGTTGCTTTACTAAAGTAGGTGGACATCACGTTGTACTAAGAATACAGATACTACTTACATTCCTTGGCAGCAGGCGCAGATAAAACAAATCAGCTGATACTGATGGTACATTCCTTTACTACGTTGTTTTGATATTTCAACAGGAGTCTTACTTAAAAACTTCCTCTTTTATATTAGGACATCATTGGGTTTAATCTGGTACAGAGCTTGTCTCATATAAAGATACTAATTTAGATACTGCCACTTGGCCGAGTTTGGCCAAGTTTCAGAGCGATGTGGTGTGCGTCCTCCCTGCTCGGTGTCCGGTGTGTGTGTGTGTACACTACACTAGGGAATACTTCGCTCAGCATGGTACCACTCTAAGCAATCACCCACCCAAACCATGACATCTCAAACAGGACACATTTGACTTGTGTCCCTCCTCACCTTTGCCAGGGGACACAGGGAGCACCAGAGCCTCCTCCGGTTGGGGATCCTCTCCCCTCGATGGCCCAGTGTGCGATCCAACCGCACTGTGTCGTCGATGACTTGTCAATGCTTGGTTGGATGTCCTCCTGGTCTTCCCTGGTCATGTCTTCCTGAAGATGCAGCTGCAGCGCCTGGCATGGCAGTGGCTGCAGGTTCTCCCAAAGGACTAGGAACTGCTGGAGATGGTGGTCTGGGCACCCGTGCTGGCCCTGCAGACAATGGTAGCGTTGGCCCCTGTGCTGGTGCTGCTCCTGGAGATGGCGGTGTTGGCAACCGTGCTGGTGCTGATCCAAGAGACGGTGGTGTTAGCACCAGTGCTGGTGCTGCTGCAGGTGTCACAAGTGCTGGAGGTCCTGCTAGCTGTCAGGCTGGAAGGTCGGTGACATTGTGGATGTCGTGCAGGCCACTCTTCTTCATTGAACTGAAGGAGCTTTGGGATTATCTCCAGAAAGTCCAGTAGACTGACTGACCCACACGAACACTTCTTGCATAGGGCAAACACATTGAAGATCACCATCTGAATGACGTAGAACATGATTTTCTTTGTCCACTTCACGGTCCGCTGCTGGATGGAATAACACTGGACCATCTGGTCAAAGTGGTCCACCCCACCCATGTGCTAATTGTAGTCCTCCACCACGACGGGCTTGTCCACGGCAGCCTTCTGGACATAGGTTGTCTTCCGTCAGGACCCCTGACCTTCCCTTGAACCTGCTTTGGGACAGTGCTTGTGCTGTGAAAGGTGGAGACCATGTTGACGATGCGCTTGTCCTTCAATAGCAACACCATCACATTGTCCTTATGCCTTGCTGCCATGCCCCCCTCTGGCAGGCTCTTAGCCCCGGCGATGGCCTGCAGCTGCTTCAGTGCTCCTCTTGCCCGGCATACGGTCCCATACACATTGGTTTCCTGCAGCGAAGAGTCGTTTGCACAGGGATACAGAATTATTATAGTTGTCCATGTAATCTTTGTGTCCTTGGTCCTTCAGCAGTTCTACGTGACCACAAACTGTGTACTCCAGAGTCTCCTTCTACCCCGTATACTTCTCAAGTTCCATATGTACCCTGAGGAAGCCTTAGCCAGGATATATAGCTTGATCTCGTACTTCGAGGGCTTCATGGGGTTGTATACGCAGAAGATGAGGCACCCCTTCCATGCCAGTGAGCCCTCGTCAAGGCTGAGGTGCTCATTGGGTAGGTAGGTGTCTTGGAACCGCTGAAGGAGGTGCTCCCTCACTGTGCAAACTCTGATGAGCCGATCGCGATTGTCCAGGGGTATGGCAAGTGAGATGACGGCGTGGAAATGTTTCAGGATGGCCCTGAAACGTCGCCCACTCATCGCTCACCTGAATCGTGGATAGCTGTGGAGCAGTGAACTCCATTAGTGCCTGATGGTCAGCATATCCACAATTCCCATGAAGAAGAACAACCCCAGTAACTCGGCCATCTCCACTTCATTGCAGATGAACCATGCATCCAATGCAGTCCCCAGGAATGATGCGTAGTTGTTGGTTTCACGGAATACGTCAACAACTCCTGGGTGAAGAAAAGCTGCATGAACTGCAAGAGCATTGTTGGTGGATCCTCCTTCATTCCTGGGGATCCTGTGAATGACCCATTATGTGGTGTGAATGGGCCACTGCTCAACCCTGGATGCTATGCAGCAACACCTCCTGCAGTCGTGGCATTGGGTCTGCCTACCAACACCCTTTGGCCTCCTCGGGCACCCGTAACCAGGCCATGGACCCGGCAGCCTCGTTGAGGTGGTGACGGCTCTGACAAGGAAGACAATGAGGCTGGGTCTTGCTGCTGCAACATGTCAGGGGGGATGAATGCTGCTGAGGACAGTGCCCACGTCGACCAGGCAAGGTACGATGACACAGTTGCATCCCGCACCAGCTGCGCTGCCGATGCTGTGGCAGGTGCAGGAGCCAGAGCCACGTAACTAAGCCCTTCAACCGGTGACATGGGCTCGGCCAAAGGGGACCTGGAGGCTGGAAGTGGAAAGACTGCAACGGCTGCTGGAGAGAGAGGTCCAAGCAAAGGTGATAGTTGGGCTGCGTGTCCCGCAACTGGTGGGAGTGTCTGCTCACATGATGGTAGGGGTTGGGGCAAAGCCTCCCAATGGGAATGGCAGGGGATGTCATCCCAGTCCTCCTCCCAACTCAAAGCATCACTCAGCACCTCCTCCTCCTCGCTCTCAGCCTGCTCCTGAAACAGAACATTATGCCACGCCTCAGAAGACAAACCTTTCCCTTTCATCATGGCAAGTGCTGAGACACAAAAGTTCAGTCTGAGGTAAAGGTTCTTTGCTGAAAAACAAGAGATATCATTCACTGTCACGCAACACCTTCCATTGAGAGTAGCACTACACAAATGATGTGATATCTTACCATACGATCAATTGCTGCACCATTAACGAACTTTTCACATACATAATAACTTTTCAATGTCATAGCAACATGTAATACCTGTCCACTGGCGTCCGTGGGTGTGTGCCATATATATATATATATATATATATATATATATATATATATATCCCATTGGATCCCAGAACTGCTGGGTGAGGCACTGTACTGGGAGGGTACTAAGCGTACCACCCTCCGCCCATTGGCTTATGGTCGCGAAGCTCATAGGTCCCTACCCGGGGGTTCCCTACTTTAATAAGATTTGGAAATTCCCAGTTCTGTCCAAAACTGTGGACACTGGGCTCCAGTGATATATATATATATATATATATATATATATATATATATATATATATTATTATTTCTGCCGTCCTTCCTCTAACGTTCTCCCAACATACGATATACACCCTGACTATATCTCCCCAAACATTCGTGGCACATAGCACTAACATTTCATGTAAATCATAAGTTATCAACAAATGTCTTAGCACGGTACAGTACTTGTCTACTGACGTCCCTGGGTGTGCCATATATATATATATATATATATATATATATATATATATATATATATATATTGTGCCCTCCTTCCCCTAAGATTCCCTCATCACATAATATACACCCTAAACTATATCTCCACGAACACTCAAGGCACATAGCACTATCATTTCATATAAATCATATGTTAACAGCAAATGTCTTAGCATGGTACAGTACCTGTCCACTGACGTCTGCAGTTGTCCGGCGTCCTTATGTCCCCTGCACACCTGCTGCTAAGGTACTGTTAACATACACTATGCACCCTAAATATCCCATCACGAACACTCACGGCACATTTCACATATATTGCACATAAAGTATAAGTTCTCAATAAATGTCTGAGCAAAGTACAATACCTGTTCACTGAAGTTCTTTGTTGCTAGGCGTCCTTACATCCCCTGCACACCTCCCACTAAGGTACCACTAACATTTGCTATGCACCCTAAATATCCCTTCACATACACTCGTTGCACATGGCACCAATATTTCACATAAATCATAAGTTATCAAAAAATGTCTTAACCCTCTCGCGCACAAAAAGTTTTAGTAAGTTTTCCGGCGCACGATTTTTTCCGCGAAGCCACCCGGCCCGGTTGCTCGTGCGCAGCAAATAACACGTATTCTCTCCTTATTTTCGCCACCCAAACATCAATATACTGCCATGAAACCTATGTCATCTTATTCGTCGATGTTTGTTCTAGCTGATAAGCACCACAGGAAAACACCAATAAAACATCAGACGACCATGAATAAAATTTTGCTATGTCACATTCACTTCCCAACATCATCATTCGAATGTTTTCCATCATACAGGAAAATGTTATTAGAAGTTTTGATAGAGAATTTCATCAGCTTTCTAAAGAGACACATCCGGTGTTGATACACTTTGTAGTTTTCGAGAAAATAGACAAAAAGTGAAAGCCATTTTTGAAAACAAAAAAATCAGGAAGCTCTAAAACTGTAATTTTCTCGCACATGTTATGTTTTTATTGCATAATATTATGCAGAATTTCATCAGCTTTCTAATGACCTAATATCGGTTTTGATACGCCTCATAGTTCTCGAGTAAATCGCCAAAAACGACTGGGAACTCACGTCCGTACGTCACTTTCGTGATGTGTGCACAGCATACGCAATATTCCTGCTTATGTAACAACGAATTCTTATCATAGATATTACATTGTTATGTCGTGTACATATGTAGAATTTACTGTTCTTTATCATGGTTCTTATAGGAAATCGATAAAATCAATAGTTTTTGAGCAATTGGCCGACAAAGTGAGATTACTCCTCCGAAAGCTTTCGACTTTACCGAAACAGTCTGTTCCCCCAACTTTTCCAACAGATAATGCTCCCAGAGGCTTATATTCTGCAAATGAACATGCGTAGAATTTACTGTTCTTTATCATGGTTCTTATGGGAAATCGATACATCCAATAGTTTTGGAGTTATTGGACGACAAATGTAGAATACTCTTCCTCACCTGCACGCGAGATAAAAAAACATTCTTTCTCTGCCTCACCCACGGCTACATATTTTCGCTCGTTACGTTTTATTATTTTCTTTTTTTACTCAAAGTATACACGTAAAATATCATAAGGTTTTTGATAGTGCTGTTAGAAACTCGACATGACCAATAGCCTTTTTGCTAGGTTCTGAAACTGAAGCTGAACTTTCTTCCATCTCATATGTGTGTATGTAAAAAACATTACTTATTTGTGCAAAAAATATTGAACTATAGAAATAGGTCAATATACAGATCAACAAAATACGGATAACTCACTTCCTCCAGAGGTGTTGAGATGCTGGCAGTAGCTTGAAGATGAGGAGTTATGTAGTGTGTAAGCATGTGCATGTGTGGGTGAGCGTATGCGTGTGTGGGTGAGTGTGTGTGTGTGGTGGGTGTGGGTGTGGGTGAGTGTGTGTGCATATGTGTGTGTGTGTCTGTGGCTGAAGCGTATTTTCTTCTCTCCTTGTGATACATTTGCCTAAAACACATGCGATGCACACAATAGATTTCTCCACGAACATTTGCTGCACGACATACATATGTATATGTGGCTGTGGCATATTTCTTGTCTCTGACACTTGCGCTTTGTTTTAGCTAAGTCAGTCATTGCATGAAATATTTCTCTGTAAACACTTGCTGTGACTCAATTGTATTAGCACACACCACACTCCTTCACGAACACCCGCAGCATGTTTGACGTATATTTCACACAATTCCATATGCATATTCACTATCAGAATCACAATAATTCCATCCCTAAACACCTCTAATTCTTCCTTCCCGACTATAAAAACTGTACGTGATGCCTGCCCCACTCCACACTATGGTTCCATAATTTCACCAAGCCAGCCAAATTATCTTTCACACAAAATACAGTTTAGGCATTGGCTTCATTATATACGTATTTGTAATCACGTCATAGGGCCTTGGAGAGGGCGAGAGGCGAAACCCTGCAACAATGAACACGCATATCGGCCCTAAGCCTAACGCTTTAAAACGGACACTATTCCTTTTTGTGACGTATATCTACGTTCCATCGACAATATCACATACAAATATGCTCACAAATATTGCATTATCACACTGAGTCCATAGGGGCTTCGGCTCGGGCAGGAGGGGGAGAATTAGTAAGAGTTTAAAGGGATAGTACACCTGACGTAACCTCACTGCCTGGCTGCTTGGAAGAGACTGAGGTTTATCACTATGTGCTGGGCCCCGTGAGGCAGCTCAGTGTTGCCAATGCCTTACCATTGGAAAGCACTGTACTCGCTACAATGCTTCAAAATTTGACGAGATTTCGCCAGAAACTTACGTTTTGGCTAATTTTTTTGTGCTTAGGAATGCAATTTGAGTGACTGATCATCTTTAAAACAATCCACATGGAACACGAATCACGTGACTGACACTGAGAGGGTTAACACAGTATAGTTCATGTCCACTGACGTCCATGTTTGCCCAGTGTCCTTACGTCCCCTGCATACCTGCCGCTAAGGTACCGCTAACATATGCTACGCACCCTAAATATCCCCTCATGAACACTGGCAGCACATTTCACGTACACTTCACACTAAATCATACGGAAATACATGACTACCACAATGATTCCAATTCTACCTCTGCAATTATTCCGTTCCTGACTACAGTGCAACGTGACGCAGCACCCGCTTCGAGAGTATGACACACTTCTATTTTGGCACACACCACACTCCTTCACGAAAACTTGCAGCATCTTCGACGTATATTTCACATAAATTCGAAAGCAAATTCAATATCACTGTCAAAATTATTCCATCCCTAAACACCTCTAATAATCCCTTCCCAACTATGTTGTACAGGTGATGCCTGCCCCATTCCAGACTACAGCTGTGGCATACGTAAAGCCTGCCATTTCCATTGTTTCACAAAGCCAGGCACTATATCCTTCACATAATATACAGTGTAAGCATTGGCTTCACTATAAACATAAATATACTCACGGAATTAGGGTCTAGGGGAGGCAGAGTGGCGAAATCCCACTACAGTGAACACGAGTCCTGCCCCTAGGCCTAACAACTGATAAGGGGCACCACTGCTTTTAGAGATATTTATCTATGTTCCATTGACAAAATCACTTCAAAATATGCTCATAAATAATATATAATCACACTCAGTCCATAGGGGCTTCGGCTCAGGTGGGAGGGGGAGAATTAGTGGTGTTTAAAGGCACAACACACATGGCACAACCCTACACACCTGGCTACTCATGAGGTACTGAGGTTTATCGCCGTGGACAGGCTCTGAGGAGGCACTACAGTGTTACCAAATGATTACCTCGGGAAGAGAGACATGCCCGCTAGAACGCACCAAAATTTGATGCAAGTCGGCCGAAAACTAAATTTTTTGTGAATTTTTCCTGCTTCTTCATGTGATTTGCTTCAATGTGCATTTATCAGAAAAGACACATGAAATGTGATTCACGTCAACGTGGCGGGAAGGGTTAAACTTAACCAGTTCCACCAGGTCTGTGGGGTCATCATTTTCCTTTTTACTGTTTCCCTTCCTCTTACCTAGTTGCACTTCTTGAAAGTACGCCATCTCAGAAATATACTTTCGACTTACAGTTTAGCATCTTTCTGTCAGTGTTGGAACTTTCCCGGGTCTCGTCTGGTTACCCAACACAGTGCCTGTCGTCTGCTACTGCAGCAAACTCCTCAGAGCTCTGACCGCTTGACATATTTCCTTTGAAAGTATATCAAGAGTGTGTGTGTGTGTGTGTGTGTTCCCAAAATATCTCTAAAAGTTGTGACAGAATTTTCACCAAACTTTGAAGAAATAACAACTATGTGAATGAGCATAAGTGATTAACTTTTGGTTAGGATTTGATCAAAGGTGACCGAATACCAGCCGTCGTACATCAAAGTGCATTTCGGCCAATCTCGGCAATGGATATAGATATTTTCTTAAAATAAGGTTTGTAGGTAGCTTGTACCTTAGCCAAGATATTTTCCCGGTGATTAGCATTTGCTTTTGTTTTTCATTTCACTGAAAGTTTAAACAGACTTCATGATGAGATTCTTAAGTTTAACCCAGTAGAAACCATTGTCACCTTGGGGTGACGATTTGGCACATTTTCAAAACACATAAAAATGAAAAAGGAACCCCAGGTTGGGTCCTATGATCTTTGTGACTATGATCTGATAGATGAATGGTGGTAAGCTAAGAACCTTCCCCACAAAATCCCACCTGCAGCAACTCAGGGTTTTGGAGGGTTAAGTGTAGCGGCAGACTATGTAACCCACTTATTATGACATTCTTTAGAAGCGGCAGCAAAATTCTATCATTTGCTTGAAGACAACCTGCCATGCCTCGTCCTGTAATAGCTGCTGTACAGTAGAACTGTTGAGGTGTTTGGGCAAATTGGGAGGAACTTCAACTGATCGTGTCTGTTTCACCTTCTGTGGTTTGCCTTCAGGAGACTATGTTCAGAAACAAGACTCTTCCTGCTCCAAGAGGATATACAGTTTTCCATTCACTAGCTCTTATGGACTGTGGTACTCGAGATGGCTGTCCTCTCCTTTGCTGTACTGATGTTCCACTTACTTCTTTTTCTGTCTGGTCTCTCCTTCAGGCTGTGGCTGTTCAATTGCACCTGGTAAGGAGTTACATATTCTGTTTTCTTTATCTATCCCCCCTCCCCTCCACACTCCTCTGTGCCTTGACTACTTCTTCGTCAGCTTCCTTGACCACTTGTTCTAGGCGACGTAAATGGGCTTATGCTTCGTAGGGCGAAACTATATATATATATATATAAAGCTTTTAGTGATCTCCTGGCATCTTTGGCTGAGGATTTGGATCTGTTCCTCTGAGCACGAGAGACCTGATGCATTTCATATACAAACTGGTATTCTATGTGTTATAGATCTTACATTGGTATCCCGTGATTCTTCGCTGAACTTTTCATGTGAGATTTTGTCTTACTTGAGTGGTATCGATCATTACCCTATTGTGGTTAAAGCATGCAACTCTGTGCTGGTGAAACGTATCCCTCCCTGGTGTTTGGGTTTGGCTGACTGGGGAGAGTTTGTAGAACACTGTAGTCTCGACTGTGGTGTCCCCAACTTTCAAAGGGCTGATAATGCAGAACAGTATTTCACAACTATTATATATCAGGCTCGCCTTGCCTCAATTCCACGAACATCTGGAAAGTTTTGCAAGTTACCTAGCTGTGCCTTGGTGGGATAAGAAGTGTGCTTTAGGTAGGTGTGTCCACAAAATGCTTCTTGTAGTAACCATAGGAAAAGTATAGATGTCTTCTTTTAAATTCAGTTTAAGAAAGTTCGTGTCCGTTATCAGTGGGTTCTGGAGAACGTGCATCAAACCTTGTGGAGAATCTATGTCTCCTCAGCCACCATATCCACTCCTTTAACATTGGTCTGGAAGGCGATGAAAGGAACGGGTATGTAATCACCTTCTCCCTTCGTGCTTAACCTACCCCGTCCCGACCGATTTTTCACCGCTGACTCCCCCCAATCCCAACCAGTTTTGGAAAAAAAATTTTTTGGCTCAAACCTCCGCTTTTGGTGAGAAAAATCGAAAATTCATAGAGAAATCGCTCACCTGAGGTTTAAAATACTCGATACAGGTAGCGGTACTCCTTACCTTACTGGGTTTTCTATCAGGATGGCTCCAAAGAAAACGAGTTCTATGGGACAGTAACTATTCCACACCACTCATAAACGGTAATTACTTATTAATATGGTACGAATTTATATGTAGTACGAGAGTATATTGGTTTTCAAACAGTAATGTAGGCAATATAAGCATTGTTTCACTCACTAACACATCAACATACCTGACCTTTTTTGGCGACATTACCTGATCATCATTTTTGACTGTTTCTTGCTCTAATGCTACATAAACTTTGTCCTCCTCATTGTCATCGATTGGGAAATCACTCTGGCCCTGAATATCTTTTTGGCCAGGTCACTGGTAACAGGTGAATTGCCAGGACAATGGCATGTGGGGGGGGGAGACCATGCTAGGTAAGGCATTGTCCCTGCCTGGCATTTTGTAGAGGAAGGTGTCCCGTGTATACATCCCAAAAATCACGCACAAAAATTGAAAATTATGCAAATTATGAACCTTGCAATTGTGCAACATACCGGTACGTCGACGGATCTAGCTGTTGTGATGTACACATATGCTGACAGGATGCCTCGGGTTAAAATTCTAGGATTTTCTTACTTCAGCCCTGGCAGAGCATTTTTACAATATATTTTGTTCAGATCCCTCCAAGCCATTTAGCTTATTCCGGCATCAACAGAAAAGGTTAGGTATATATTTAATTCCTGTATACTGAATGGGGTCCTTATGTTTCCTTTGCTATCTGTGAACTTAAGGCTGCTCTCCAGCAGTGTAATGACTGCTCTTGGACCTAGTGGCATTCCTTATGCTATGATTTACCATTTGCCATATGATTCTCTGTTATTATTAATATAATAGGATAAGGGATGAAGATAAAGTATCTACAAATTGGGGGATAGGTATGATTTTTCCATTTCCTAAGCCATTTAAAAACTGTATTTTTAATGAGTCTAACTATCGTCCCCTTTGTTTGACATCTTCTTTATGCTAACTTACAAGATGGTCAGCGGGAGGCACGTTCAGTAACTAAAGAAGATGTTTCTTCTTTCTGTCACAAAGAAGGTTTCGTTGGATGAGATGTACATTGGACTCCCTCATCGCATCTGAGTCAGCAGTCTGTGAGGATTTTGCATCTGGACATCTAGCAGCTTTGTTCCTTGACCTAGAAAAGGCATATGATATGGCATGGCACCATGTCATTCTGAATTAACTTCACAGTTTTGGGCTGCATGGCCACTTGCCACTGTTCCTTAGTGACATCTAATTGAACTGCAGGTGTCAGGTCCACATGCTCTCCTCACTCTGTCCTACGAGTTCAAGCAGAAGGTGTTCCACAGAAGAATGTGCTAAGTGTTGCTTTACTTGCTGTTGCCATCAACGGTATACTTGATCTCCTGCCACAGAGGGTGTCTTCTTCCTTTTATGTGGATGACCTAGTGAAATGGTTTGCTGGTTCCCAGATGTGTGCTGTTGAGAGGAGGATGCAGGTAGTGCTGGAAAGGGTCGCCAGCTGGGCAGACTGGAGAGATTTCCATTTTTCTTCAAGAATGAGTGTAGCTATCCACTTTTATAGATTAAAGGGGCTGCTGCCTGCTACAGTGCATGGAGAAGACTAAGTTTCCAGGCTTAACATTTGACTGTCAGGTTGGTTGACTTTTACCTTTGAAACTTCTCTGAGTGTCATGGATGCAAGCAATGAATTAGTTGAAGGTACTGTCTCTATATCTCACACCTCATGGGGTGCTGATTAGAGTACACTCCTTCACTTGTATCAAGCTTTAGTGGGATCTCAACTTGGCCATGAATCCAAAGAGTACTCCTCCTCTATTGTACCGCAGCTTAGTGTCCTTAGTCCTTTGAATCGTGCAGTTTTGTGTCTTGCCACAGGTGCTTTCAGATCCTACCCGATTCCTAGATTGTGGAGGCTGATGTTCCTTTTATCTGCAGCACAAGTCACTAATCATTCGTTGCTAGAAACGTGTAAGATATACTCCAGAGTCATTTATTGCTGTTTGCATATCATGGCAGTCATTTTTATCAATATCAAATTTCTCATCCTCGCACTCCACATTCCTTTGGGTACAGGGTCAGGCAGATTATGGGGGATTTATATCTCTCTGCATAGCCTGTTTGACTCGCTCGGCAACAAAGAATTGCACCATGGTACCTTCCCGAGGTGTAGGTGTGCAGGGATTTTTAGGATACTAAATCTTCTTTCTCTTCTCTGGTGCTTCATCAGCCATCAGCTACTTTTGGAACATTTGTCTATTCACAGAGGCACCCTCCCTGTACAAAAAGATGGTTCAAAGTCACATCCTCACACTCCATATTTCTTTGCATACTGGGTCAGGTTGATTATGGGGGATTTAGGTTTCTCTGCAGCGTGTCTGCCCTGTCCAGCTGCCAAAAATCGTCCCAATGGTGCCTTCCTGAGGTGCAGCTGTGCATGGATTCTGAGGTAACGAAGTCTTCTTCCTCTTCTGGGTCTCTCCATCAGCTGTTTAGTAACATTCGTAAGTTCACAGAAAAACCGTCCTTGTATATACAAATGATTCAGAGTCAGACACTGTGTCGGGCTTGCAATGATCATGTACTTGCCGCCCACCCAATTAACGTTGCTCCTGATGTCATCTCCACCTCTTACTCACACGGCCCCTTCAGACCGAGGCCTGGGTCGAGTGAAAGTAGAGGGGGAGAGGATGAAGGCAGAGAAAGGAGGAGTGAAGAAGACGGATGTGGGACAGACAAATATGGAGCGGGGGATGATAGGACAATGGATCGCCAACGTCAGAAGTTCCTGAAAGCAGCATATTAAACACTCCAACGTAAGCATGGTGCTGAGGTTTTGGCACGTGCCCAGCAGGAGTAAAAAAGAGCACAGGGAACTGGGAGACAGCGAGGGCTGGAGAGAATTGCAGAGGAAAGGGAAGATGAAACACAAGAATAAATGAAGTGAATAAGGGAGTGATGGGAGAAGGAGGGTGACTATGTAAGGAGGGTGACTATATAAGGGGCAAAAATCACCCAGGACGCACATTAATAATAGCTCTTGAAGGGCCAGGGTGCAGAGGCTAATGTACTCGGAGTGCCCGGGGGGGTCCCGGGGGTGGTTGTCATCTGTGAAATCTCCGCCCATAATGGTGTGCCAGTGAGTGAGAACAGAGGGTGTATACTGGGATGGAGTATGGGGTATTAGTGACTCAATATCCGTATGGAGGTGTATATAAGCACGCTCATGAGAGAGATGGGGCTAGAGAAGGTTTGGCAGTCAGACAGAATTGTCTTGTATCCAGCTGGGACAGACGGGCAGAACAGCCACCACCATGGGCTTTGTGGTACTGGTTGAGTAGAAGTAGTTGAAAAATAGTCTTGTGGGAGAGTAACGCAAGGTGAATAAGTGCTGTTAGAGTAAAGTACGGGCAGTCTCTACTCGGAAAAACCAGCAATATTATTTGATGCGAAGTATCCAGGTCGTGGCGAATATTAATTAAGTAGTAGAATTAACTTAGAGTAAGACTTATAACATTTAAGTGAACCTTTATCACTCACAGATGGTTCTCTAGTCTCTTGAATAAGTAGACTGAAGTCATATATGGCTATCAAGTTAAGTACTTAGTTGCTGTTAAGTCATAAATATGCGATTGAGACTTGTGTCGAGATGAGACTCGGGATATTTAGTTAATGTTATAGCTGTGTAACTTGTTTCTGAAGTAGTGTAATTACTCTGTAACAGATTGTTAAAAATTAAAGTAATAATTGTTTCAGTGTTTTGTATCCTTAGTGTGGAACTGTTAATTTTTGGAAATCCGGGAGGGAGTCTGGGGCAGAAAGGGGTATTTAATATCTCGTTGTCCTAACCTACGAGGTTATAGGCCCCCTCTGGGCTTGTCTCCACACTCTCCACTGCTACTGTCACACGCTACCAACTACTCATTAGTGGCAGCCGTTCACCATACTTGGCGAGACTGAGTGCGAAGCTTACCAAGGGTTATGTAGAGAGTGCAGGAGGCGACATTGGTGGCTAGCGGTAACGATAATTATAATTTTGTTAGGTTTTCAACTAATATAAACGAATCCTCACCTGAGGCATGAAACATATTGTATGGACTTTGGCGAGTCTAGTAGTAACTCTAGTTCTTACAGTGGTTCAGACGAAATCTCCTTTGCTCATTACTTTGATTCAGATACAGATTCAGACGAAGTATTGTTCAAAATGGCTGAGGCAGCAGCTGCAGCAGGGATCACTACCTTGTCCAACCAACTATCTCAGGCGATTGCTGATAATGCTAAGGATGCTCTCTACCACGTTAAAGGGTTAAAATGCTTTGCGGCAAGTAGAACTGCCACATTACTTGAATATCCTGGAGTCACCTTACAAACAGACCTTAGCAAATGGCTGCAGGACATAGAGAGTAAGACTACTGGACCTAGGTGGACTACTGCAGGTCACTTTGATGTGGTCCGGGAGTACACACTCGGTGGGGTACATGACAGCATTGAGGACCTTATTGTCAGGGCCAGTGATGATTGGGACCGGTTTAGGTCTATTCTCATAATGCTGCTGTCCCCAGAGCAAACTCTCCAACCTGCATTTCATGCGTTAAAACATGCGCATCGTAACCCTGGCGAACAGTTGGTTGAATATTGGCTGCAATTGGCTAGTATAGCTAAATGCACTGGAGCTCTGCAGCCTCGGTACTATGACTGTTCCTTGTATCATGCTTTAGACAATTTTCTCGACATATTCCCTGTCCAGTATAGAGCAACACTTGACCAACAAGAGTTTACAGGCCCCTTCGATGCCCTGGATAAAGTTGAGTAAAGCCATTGAGTGGGCGCAACAAAGTCACTCCTTGTTGGCGGATGTAAATATAACAAAAGAAAAGAGAAGGGATGTAGTTGCACATGTAAATCTAGTCAAAAGAAGTCAAAGTTCCAAAAGAAAAAACAGGCGCTGGAAAATCCACGGTGAATGGCTCTGGGAAATCCACGGTGGATGGGCCAACAAACTGTAATAGGTGCGGTGAGGCGGGCCATCGAGCACGTACCTGTTGCGCTCCTAACCCACTCTTGAGAGGCCAATACCATACATTAACACCGGAAGAACGAAAGAAATTCCATTGCTTCTGCTGTGGCAGACAAGGGCACTTGGCAAAACACTGTTTTGCTAAAGTAGAACACCCATGTCAAAGACCATGGTGTATGATCACTGTAAAAATAGAACTCTTTATACTGACCAATGTTCGGCACGTCCTAAGGAAAAAAAAAAGACCAACTAAAAATCATCATCTTGGGGAACGAGACGGACCTGGTGATGGTTATGGGAGCCTGTGGTGAAATGAGGGATTGTTCCATGCTCTTGGATACCGCAGCATGTCGATCGCTCATTAACCAAGGAACCTATGAGAATTTGGGTGAGACCAAGCCTGAGCTCAGACCGTATCAAGGAAAGAGGTTAGTATCGGCAAGTGGTAATGAGCTTGAGGTGGTAGGAGTGGTTAACCTGCCTATAGGGTTGGCTGGCCGCACCTACGAGAATGAATTAATAGTGGTGAGGAACTTACCATGTACTATTTCAGTGATTCTAGGTTCCGATTTTATTTACACCAGATCCGTTGTGTATAGAGATCGATGGGGAGAAGGTAGAGTTATAGCTGGGAGAGGAGAATCTTCGCATAGATGGTGCTTCCTCCTTGCCTGTAGTCGAAACTGGCTTATCAGTCGACCAGGAGTATATCTCTGGACGTTGTATGACAAGTGAGACAGTCGTGATTGATCCGTTCACAAGTGGAATGATCCCGTTAGAGACTGAAATTTCAGGGTGGTCCTTTGGGTTATTCTCACCTAGTCCTGGTAGTACTTTCGCTGCTATGCTGTGGCCAGGGATTGTACAGATAGTCCCGAGCGAGGCGGGAGGAAAATCCAGGGTTTATGTTGCCTGCATTAATGCTACCCCGGACCGGGTCAGTATATCTGGCAGGTATAGGGTGGGGACAATAGAATCATTTGAGGAGATTATGTGGGACGAGAATCAGGAGGATGAGCAAGGGCAAATAACCAGTGTGACACAAGGAGAAGAAAGATTAACTAAGTTTTTTCTAAAAGTAGATGAGTTGTGTCCACCAGATAACAAAGAGAACGATGCTCTCAAACGTCTAGTGCGAAAGCACCTTCAGGTGTTTGCCTTGCCTGATGAACCACTGAATATTACACCTTATTTCCTCCATCACATCTGTGCTGCAGGACCGGTTGTAAACCGCCGTCCTTATAAAACACCTGTTAAGCATCATGAAACTCTCAGGCAACAGCTAAATGAATTAATGAAGCAAAATATAATACGTCCTTCTAGATCACCATATTGTTCACCCTTGGTCCCAGTGGCCAAGAAGGATGGTGGACAGAGAATTTGTCTCGATTTTCGTCACTTGAATAAGTAGATAATGTCAGACCCCTTCCCATTGCCAAACATTGCACAAATTCTTTCCCAGTTAGGAGAGAATATTGTATGCAGTAGCTTGGATATGAAGCAGGGATATCATCAGATCCCTCTGGATGAGGCGTCACGACCGCGACCGCATTTTCCTCACCAGACGGTCATTGGGAATATAATAATCTACCGTTTGGCTTAAAAGATGCCCCTGCTGCATTCCAAAGGATCGTTAACGAAGTCCTGATAGGACTGACGACGTATCAGTCATACTTACCTGGATGACATAATTGTCTATGGTAAGGATTTTGATTCACATATACAGAACCTTGATGAGGTCCTTACCAGACTTAAGGGAGCTCAACTTAGTCTTACGTTGGAGAAGTGCAGTTTTTTCAAAGATGAAGTGTCTTACCTAGGACACATAATTTCTGCAGAAGGATTGCGGCCTCAGCCAGAGAAAGTCTGAGCCATAAGGGAAATTGCAGTTCCTAAGACACTGAAGGAACTCCAATCTTTCTTAGGGCTAGTTAATTATTACTGTGGATTCATAAGTGATTATGCTAAGATTGCTCTGCCTCTCACAAAGTTGACTCGTGGAAAGAAGAAAGTGAAAAACAGTAAACAAAAAATCGAGTGGAACGATGAGGCGGATCAAGCTTTTAGAAGTCTGAAAAGTAAGCTTACTGATGACATCGTACTCAAGTTTCCCTCTTTTGATAAACCATTCTATCTGACAACTGATGTGAGTGGTACTGCGATAGGTGGGGTATTACAACAGAAAGATGAGGATGGACACCTTAGACCGTTGACATATTTTAGTAGAGCACTAAATAAAGCTAAGCTTAATTATCCCACTCTCGAGCAAGAAGCCTTAAGTATTGTGTACGGATTGCGGATAAATCGGCCTCTTGTCTTGGGATACAAAGTGATTGTGCAGACGGATCACCGACCTCTCACGTGGCTCTTTAATGTGAAGGAACCTTCCGGCAGGATAGCTAGATGGCAGATACAGGTTGCTGAATACGACTCAGAGGTGTCCTGCCTGCCAGGACACCAGAACCGAGTGGCTGATGCTTTGTCACATCTTCGCAGAGAGCAAGACGAAGATACAGAACTTATAGCTGTTAGAAGGGACGTGACCGATACCGACACTGTTAGCTGGAATCTTGACGAACTGCGGAAGCAGCAAGATGCGCATCCAGTTTGGGGATCATTGAAGCAGTATCTTCACGGAGAAGTCCCTCAGGCCCCCAAACTGGCTGCCCCAGTGGAACAGTTCTCTCTCCGCCAGGATGGTTTGTTGTATAGGACCGAGTCTGGTGCGTACGAGGACAATGATGTATAACAGGTGGTTGTACCTGAACAAAGTGTGCCAGCAGCACTACACTTAGCCCATTATTTGCCACTGTCAGGACATGGTGGGGCCAAGGTAACTATTGCGTGCACCAAAAGATTTGCATATTGGCCAACTACGGTCAAGGATATCACTAACTTGTGTCGGCATTGCACACAGTGCATTATTTCTAAGAGGTCGGGGGATGCCCTGGCTCCACTTATGAGGTACTCAGATGTGCCGGCGCCATGGTATCGGGTCCATAAGGATACTATCGGACCGTTAAATATGTCTGAGGCTGGACATAAATATGTTCTTAAGGTAGTGGATACATTAACCAGATTTCTTGTTGCTGAGCCACTGGGAACAAAGACGGCGGAAGAGGTAGCTCGTGTGTTTGTGGAGCGAGTTGTTTGCATTCACGGAACTCCTCAACAATTGGTCACAGACCAAGGAACGGAGTTCGTGAATGCTACCTTGCGCAGCACTGCGGAAATATTGAAGCTGAAGCACGTCACTACGACCCCGTATCACCCTTTTGCGAATGGACTAGTAGAACGAGTGAACGGTTCTGTCATTCAAATCTTGTGTATGATGATCGAAAGTAATGCAAACCATTGGCTCCGGATGATACATTTGGCATCCATGGCTTACAATTCAGGGTATAACAGGTCGATCAGGGACTCGCCCTATTTCCTGTTGTACCTGATGGAGCCACAAGTACCTTATGAGACAATACACGAGACTCAACCTCACTACAATGTAGATGATGCGAAACACATGCTAGCAGCCATGGCCACTAAAGTATTTCAAAGATGTCAATTGTCCTTGGACCGGGCTAGTACCAAGAATGAGAATTATAGGACTAAAAATGCCGTAGTGAAACCAATCAAGGTAGGAGACAGAGTGTATGTACACACAATTCCTAAATGGGAGTTGCTAGGAAGTTACAGCCTCTCTACGCAGGACCATACAGAGTCACGGAGCGTGTTAGTGATGTTGTAATTAAAGTACGATGTCAGAAGGATGGAGCTGTCTCCACCCTTCATGTTGATCGTGTGTGAGTAGTCCCCGAATCTTGCCTCACCACTAAGGAAAATAAGAATGTACGTCGGGCATACCCAGTACATGAAACAGATGATGATGATGATGGTGATGGTGAGGACGGCTCAGATGATTTTACAGCCATTCCGGTATCTAGCCGCGGTGCAAGACAATCATCCAACATGCCAGTAAATCAAAGTTCTATGGGTGCTAGCAACCCAGTTCAGCAGAGTGGGAATGAAAGTGATAATGAAAGTAGAAACGAAAGTGAACGTGAGGGTAGAAGCGAAGATGAGAGCGAGGGTAGAGGCGAGATAGAAAACGTAGCGAGCGGTCACGAGGCGAGTGGAGACGGGGAGTCCCCGAGTAAAATGGTCGGCCCGGCGCTAGATCGTTTCTCCCCAGCTAGCAGCCTCAGCCCTGTGTCGGCCCCTAGATACAGTCTAAGATCACACACAACAGTAGAAGACTTACCTCTAGTTATGGACAGGCCAATAGAACACACTGACAGGAAGACAAGTAGAGAATAAGTTATACTAGTCATGCTATTTTATTTTTGTTCCAGCTTATGATGCTTGCAGTCGTAGTGTCAGGAAAGACTAGGCACATTGACCCCCACGTTGAAAAACCTGCTCCAACAGGCCTCATCTATTCTCCAGTCTCCAAACATATTTCAACAGGAAATCACTATGTTGTCCCTGTCTTGTTATTACAGGTTGAGTTATACCGACCTCTTACTGAGGCACAGGATCTGGTTGACTCTGTCCAGTGGAACATAGATCACAAGGAACATAGATCACATGGACAACTCATCCACCCTTGTGTCGTCATTAAGAGAGACTGAGTTCATTTCAATGTGTTTAAAATTAGATTTAATGACTTAAAGAATTCCGTAAAGTACTTGTCGGATAAACCACTGTCAGGTCGTAGAACTAGAGGCGCAATTGATCTTGTTGGCAATGTTGCTAATGCTTTATTTGGGACTGCTACCCAGAATCAAGTGGACGAAATTCACACTAGACTGGGTCAGATTGAACAGATGTCCGAGAATGAGCGTCAAGTGTTAAATGTTCACTCCCAAATACTAAATACGACTATAAGAGACATGTCACACGTGCATTTTGCAATTACTAAATTGCAGCGGGCAGCTAATATTTCACATGCAGTAATTAGGCTCTTCTCCATAAAACCCCTGGAGTTAGAGGGGCGAAGCTCGCATATTTGAAGCTTTTCTTAACCTTCAGTTAGCTTTGTCGAATATCATTGCCGATCATGTGAAGATTAAGTTAGGCCTTCAGAATATGATGCTAGCTCGTCTGAGTGCGGACATCGTGCCAAATACATTATTGCTGGAACTTTTAAATAATATTTCTTTAATGAGACCAGGACCCTTTTTTCCCTGCTGGACCCAAATACCTTGCGTTATACAGGGATCTCATTAAGGTAATGCCTCGCAAGACTCCCTCTTCAGTGTGCTTCTGCTTGCTAATTCCGGTTCAGGGTAACCCAGCAGACACTTTTGATGTCTTCCGGATCACTTCCCTGCCTTATAAAGTCCCTGACACAGATGTCTATGTACAAATTGTCCCCTCTGTCAAATTCATTGCGCTGAGTGAAAATTGCTTACATTATATGCTTATGGACGATTTCATTCAGTGCCGCACTCATCAGCAGTTGCTGGTGTGCGAGCCGCAGAGTCCAGTGTTGAGATCAAGCACTAGCACATGTGAGATTCTACATTCCTCAACAAGGACTTTGCGCCTCAGCTTTGCAGGAAAAGGGTAATTAAAAACTTTGTTCCTGTGTTTGTTAAGAATAATGATAAATGGTGTTTTTCTACAAATAAGGCTATGCAATTTACTGTACTCTTAATTGTGCTATTAATGAGATAAGTAAGACCATTCAGATTATTAAAGGTATAGGACATTTGGTCCTGGGTGACGGTTGCAGTGCTCACAGTGAAACACTTACACTTCCAGCTTATGCCACCCTCACCAAGGATACTAAACTGTCTCTACGTCCCCACACATTGCATTTCAATATGTCTCTCTCTCATGATGAACTAGATGCCATACGAGCAATCCCTGAGATTTTTCCCCAGAATAACTCCTTCACACCTGTGTACCTAGACGAGTTGTTACACTTCCAATCTAAACTCCTTCTCAAACCCCTACCCAAACCAACCCAGCCAGTTGCCCTAGCGATTTATGTTTATGCTCTGTCAGGTGTTATTGCTATGTTCCTTGCTTCTTATTTAGGGTATAAGTGTTGGATTAACAGACACTGCTGTCGCTGCATTGGACCATCATTCGAGCGTTCCCGATCTTGGATCGACCTCTCTTTCTTCTCAGACCCGGGGGTGGATACCCCGGGAAATTCCCTGAAGTCCCTATGGGGTATATGGCGAGAACAAGGGGGGAGGGGTGTCGGGCTTGCAACGATCATGTACTTGCCGCCCACCCAAATACTTCTGCTCCTGACGTCATCTCCACCTCTTACTCACACGGCCCCTTCAGACCAAGGCCTTGGTCGAGTGGGAGTAGAGGGGGAGAGGAGGAAGGCGGAGAAAGGAGGAGTGAAGAAGGAGACGGATGTGGGCAGACAAATATGGAGCAGGGGATGATAGGACGATGGATCACCAACGTCAGAAGTTCCTGAAAACAGCGTATAAAACACTACGACGTAAGCATGGTGCTGAGGTTTTGGCATGTGTCCAGCAGGAGTGAAAAAGAGCACAGGGAACTGGGAGACAGCAAGGGCTGGAGAGAATTGCAGAGGAAAGGGAAGATGAAACACAAGAATGAATGAAGTGAATAAGGGAGTGACGGGAGAAGGAGGGTGACTATGTAAGGAGGGTGACTATGTAAGGGGTAAAAAACACCCAGGATGTACATTAATAATAACTCTTGAGGGGCCAGGGTGCAGAGACTAATGTACTCGGAGTGCCCTGGGGGGTCCCGGGGGTGGTTGTCATCTGTGAAATCTCCGCCCATAATGGTGTGCCAGTGAGTGAGAACAGAGGGTGTATACTGGGGTGGAGTATGGTGTATCAGTGACTCAATATCCGTATGGAGGTGTATATAAGCACGCTCATGAGAGAGATGGGGCTAGAGAAGGTTTGGCAGTCAGACAGAATTGTCTTGTGTCCAGCTGGGACAGACGGGCAGAACAGCCACGACCATGGGCTTTGTGGTACTGGTGAGTAGAAGTAGTTGAAAAATAGTCTTGTGGGAGAGTAACGCAAGGTGAATAAGTGCCATTAGAGTAAAGTAAAGTACCGGCAGTCTCTACTCGGAAAAACCAGCAATATTATTTGACGCGAAGTATCCAGGTCGTGGCGAATATTCATTAAGTAGTAGAATTAACTTAAAGTAAGACATAACATTTAAGTGAACCTTTATCACTCACGGATGGTTGTCTAGTCTCTTGAATAAGTAGACTGAAGTCATATATGGCTATCAAGTTAAGTACTTAGTTGCTGTTAAGTCATAAATAAGCGATTGAGACTTCCATTGTGTCGAGATGAGACTTAGGATATTAAGCTAATGTTATAGCTGTGTAACTTGTTTCTGAAGTAGTGTAAATACTCTGTAACAGATTGTTAAAAATTAAAGTAAAAATTGTTTCTGTGTTTTGTAATCTTAGTGTGGAACTGTTAATTTTTGGAAATCCGGGAGGGAGTCTGGGGCAGAAAGGGGTATTTAATATCTTGTTGTCCTAACCTACGAGGTTGTAGGCCCCCTCTGTGCTTGTCTCCACATTCTCCGCTGCTACTGTCACACGCTACCAACTACTCATTAGTGGCAGCCGTTCACCGTACTTGGCGAGACTGAGTGCGAAGCATACCAAGGGTTATGTAGAGAGTGTAGGAGGCGACAACTGGTGTCATGTCGGGAGTGAATTTCTCAGATTTTGTAAAGGTAGGAATTCTAGATTCCACTATTTTTATATCAGAATTTAATTAAGCTCATCCTCTGTCCTTCCCTTTCTCGAGTAAGGCAAGCATTCATGAGCATGTCAATGTGGACGGCAATTAGAAGGAAAATGTATTTGCAAAATCCATTTCTTCTCAATGACCCCTGCCAACTACCACCTTCCAGCTTCCGATATGAAACCATACTTGAAGTATGTGATTCTTCTTTGTTGGCAGAGCCTGTGGGATGCGGTTGTTGATAATAAATGAAGGGATGTTCTTCAGTGGGCGGTAGTGCCGAGGGTTCTCCCCTCCTTGTCTTTGCGACTGGAGGTGGCTGTTGGCCAACTACGCATTGGGCACTCATGGCTTAGTCATGAGTTCCTAACGTGTGGTGGAACTCAACCGTATTGTGAAGATTGCTTTGTTCCCCTTACTGTCCGTCACTTGCTAGTACTGTGTCCGAGTCTGGGGGACCTGCGGTGGAGGTTTCTCCATTGGCATGGCAGGAGGTATGGTGCATACTCTCTGCTCTTCATACTTGGAGGAGCCTCTGGCTATCTGACTGACATTTTATTCTTAAGGATGTGTAGTTCTTACACTTTTTATAGTTGAATGATAATTTATTTACTTTGTTGGCATTTTTTTCCCTTGATATAGATATCAATTTTGTGGAGGTTTGTACACAGGTTACAACGTTAATTTGGCGTCATATAATCGAGCTGTTGCAGCGCCACAATTTTTATTTCCAATAATTAAGTTAAACTCTCTTGTCATCTGCAGAAAAATTTTATTCATCTCTGGATATATCTCATCGAAGACTCAGAATTAATGATGTCGTTCACTACTAGGGATTTATCCACAACTGGGTAAAAGTGCCTGGAGGTTGCAAAAACAGTATATGTAAGATATACTTCTGAAGTAAATAACCTCTTTACTACAATGATTCTTTAGTAATATTGCTATCTCCAGTATTTGTTCCTCAGATAGGGAGTGATTTCCAGTAAGAAATATTAAGCCAAAAGATTAAATTCACTTACCCACCTGCGATATAATCCTCAGACATTTATCAATCTGAGGTGTGTAGGGGGCATCATGAGGCACTGGCCAGGCTATCGAAACCTGTAGCAACTTTTCCTTGCCTAGATACAAGGGGGAAGTGCCATCTAGTTTAGCAAAGTTCCGGGATGTTATCAGCTGCAGGTTCAGAAGGGCACCGATATGAGCACTCCTGAAAAGAAACACAAAAATAGTAAAATGTAATAATTCACCCTGACGTTTTCCCCACCTAGAAACAGCATGAGTAATGATATGTAAGGGCGGAATATGCAATACTGGAAGAATAATGAAAAGCATGCCCAGTAGAATGGGCCACATAATCATTCGTACATCATTCAGTCCTCTGGAATCATGGTGCCTTGTCACATACCAAACCATCTACACGTTTTAGTTCCTTCAGCTCAGCTGCCGAATTTCATTTCGACTGATTATTAATAATAAAAAAAAAAAAGATATACAGGTATAAATAACTTTATATCCTTCACGCGAATGAACCATTCCTGCGAGTAAGGACATAAATAATGGTTCATTTAGGCTCATACTAGGAAATATTTATACAGCTGAGAGAAACATAGACGATGAAAGGATTACACACTGGCTGTACAACATCTCACTTTTCTTTTCTTTTTAAATCCATCCTTTTCAAAGACTCTCTTAATTCCCTTACTTGGAGGACGCATTTCATACTTAGCTCTGCTTAAAGTCAGATCATTGTATTCAGCCTGATAAGAAGGGATTATTGATACCTGTATCTGGCTTTTCTTTCTGGAAAGGTCTTCGGTATAATCGTTAGGGGATAGTAAGATTTTTTTTTTTTTTTGAATAACAGAATAAAGGAAGGTAAAACGAATTAAAAAATAATAATCAATTCACCAGATTACTGGCGTTCTCCTTTCATAAAAAATCTGTAACAGTTGGACTTGAACAGCTGTAGGTTGAAGTTTGAGGGGAAAAACTCCGGGCAAGCGAGTTCCAGAGAGGTGCAGTTCGGGGAATAAAAGAATTCTGATAGGCAGAACTTCTGCAATATGACTGTGTGATATTCCAGTCATGATCACTACCAGACGCACGTGAAGCATGAGGGAAGGCATGAAGAGGTGGCACATTGGACACAAGTTCGTCTGAACATTTCCCAGAAAAGTATCTTTAAGTTAATGCAAAAAAGGCAACATTCCTTCTTACTTGTAGGTGAAGTAGCTTATATATAATAGCAGGGTTGTTAATAATTCCAACAGCTTTGTTCTGAATTTTGTATAGCTGTTTTAGTGCAACCTCTCCACATCCATTCCACAAGGGTTTACAGTATTCCAGCTGACATATAACAATAACGTAGAGTATATAGTGAACAGATGTGTTATGAAAACTGCTTGAACTGTGGCGATTTAGTCCACGGTTTCTTAGTTTAGAAGTTTCTGTCAATATACCACCGAACATTTTAGTGCAAAGGGAAAAAATCCATTAGAGGCACATTGTATTTTCTCTCTCTAATGCCTGACAGTACTCTAAGTTCACTGTGAATGACATGTAACATATATAGTTCATATAAAAGGGGCTTCTGTTCAATTAGGCATTGTGGCCCGTATTATCGTTGGCTAAGAAAGCTCCTTAACATCTTCTCCTAAGTGATTTATTATGCTTATTTCAACTTACTGGTGTCCGAGGGTATACATATCCTTTAAAGATCGCCGTGCTTTGCATAAACAACGTACAAAAGGATATTAACCAGCCACATCAAAAAATAAATCGCTACATATGAGGTGCTAGGGAGTTTTTTTACCCAACAAAAATACGGGCCTGTGTCTAAGAGAAAGACAGTGCTTTGGGGAACAGACTAAACCAACAACAAGTACTTTTTCGCTCTTCCGGAAAATTGTATCAGTGTGTTTACCTGCATTTTTTTTTAACTCTCGGAACAGTATGGTAAAGTTTTGGAGATTCAGACTAATAGGCATAAGTGTATTTATAATATACTGTGAAAAATTACAAAAGAAGAGAAAAAAAATCTTCATAAGTTTTAGTCAATTATAGTTATAATTTGTGATCCTCCACCTTCATTTGTTCATAAACTATTGCCATGACTCTTTGTGAGGTCAAAAATACCAAACAGATTATCACCATACAGAATTATAGTTTGTCTTCTCCGGATAATAAGTAATTGTTTTAAGTAATTACATCACATGGAAGTCACTGCTATAAATGGTCGAGAATAAATACAGTCGACAAAAGCACTAGCCAGACCCCTACGTTCTACTGTTACCTTCAGTCTGGTGACATTTGACTTTTCATCCATGCTGTCTCCAAGCAATGTCATTCAGGTCTGGAGAGATTTTTAAAACGGGTGAGGATGGATCGGACATCCATTTACTCCTTCATGACAAGAGATCTGCCTAAAGCCAAACAATGTCGTCTGAGGAATCATGAATAAATGAAACAAATGCATTCGAGGGCCGAATGCTAATCGCCCGTCAAAACATGTCGTTGGTTAAGGTATATTGTAAATTACCTACAAAGTAAATTATTTGGAAGGTTCACAAAAATCTACGGAATTCAATCACGACGCTTCGCAAAAAGCCCATCTACAGTATATTAAAAAACAGTTATGGCAGCTGATATTCGGCCGTCATTGATCAAATCCACACCAATAGTAATAGGCGTCTGCACATCCACATAATTGCTATTTCCCGAAGGTTCGGCGAAAATTCGTCCACAACTTTTCGAGACATGTTGGGGCCAGCTACACGTACAGACACACAGACACACAGATGCTAGCAAAAAGATTATCGCTCCACCTTGCTAAAAGAGGACGATAATAAGGCTTAAGAAACGGAACCTTGATGATAATTATCTTTATCTGTCGGTGGCCGTGTCAGTAGAAACGTGTTCTCATATCCCTATGGATGTGGATTCATATCCTTGCGGGGGCAGGACCAGTTTATGGATTTGAATTTCGTTAAAAGCAGACTATACTGACCTGCTATCAGACCCGCTATCATGTAACAACCACCTCACTGATACCAATACACCAGTCCTATGTAAGACAGCTTGAGCATATTTTAAGTATGGACAGCGGATGTTAGCGCAGAAGTAGTGACATGTGAAGGTGTATGGTACAGTGCATAGAGGGACTGCTGGACTTCAAGGAACGGGATCTGGTGCATACACCGATTCAGAAACATTTTTAAAAATCATGATATAATATTATCTTACTGTAATCAGTAATGTAAGACGATGCCTAATAAACGGTATGTAAAGTACAACAAACAATACCTGTAAAAAAAGTGATAATGCCGATACGTTTTTTCTTTTCTTTTTCTTTTTTTCATATACAGTACAACATTTTTTTCTACTGCAAATGTATGTGGCAAAAGATTTACATACATACAAGAATGAAATTTATGTTAGGACTCCATATTATAATTAAGAATCATAATAGATAGATAGATAAATAGATAGACAGACAGAGCTCCAGGCAAGCCTGGGAAAGGGAAATGATCTTGCAAGTTAACTGAGGAAATGTTGACAATACACAGGAAGCAGCAAGTCAAGGGATGATATGCGTAATGTGTCAGCGAGATAGCATACGAACAAAGCCTAGTGACCATACACACACATACACACATACTCACGCACAGGTTTCTAGAACTTTCCAACCACAGTGTAACACACGTGACACGACCCCTGCTACACCAGAATTTAGGAAGCAGAGCTCAGAAGGAGGCGAGCTATAGAACCGACAGGTAGTGGAGAGAGTGAACAAGAAGAGGGGCCCAACTAGACTTACTTAGTATATTAAGTCTCTGTAAGACATACCCTGCTCAACTTAGATTTTCTCTGAAGATAATAAATTAAGATCAACTCCCTGTATTCATCATTAAATCCCACTACAAGAATCGAGATTTACATTTGGTGGCAAGCGAACATACGGACATCGTCTCTGAATCAACAGTGAATTTCTACAAAAGCAGGCGAGACTCTACAAGATTAGCTTCAGTTCTACAGTGAATTCCTACAAAATACAGCCTACAAGTCTACAAAACAACTCTATAATCTTCACATAACTTCAAGCAGCAGCAAGAAGAATAAAAAACAAAGCAAGTAAAGAAAAAGAAAGACCAAAGCAACAAGCACACAAAACCCCAACACTCTCTCCCGCCTACCTCCATCGCTGATGCAGAGGTCAAGACACACAGCAAAACACCAGAGCCACATTTATAACGCGTCTTACCTTTCTTCACCCAGGTTACGCATCGCTACTCATTTACTCACCACAGCTACCAGTGTGGGAAGCCGATGTCACCATGTGCTGAGATGATATCACAACGCGAGTTTGCTGACATAAGGCCACGCCAAGCAACGTGTGACTGACACCAGGCACTTCTCACCCATTACTCATTACTCATTATTCACATAGCTCCTACTCATACTCATTTGTTTCCACAGTACTGAGTTGGAAATTCTACGTTCTATGCTGAGGTTTGCCTGTGACAACGGTTAACCACCACAAGCACCAGGCCATGGAATTTCCTGAGTAATATCGTCCATCAACACAGCACTAGAATTATCAAGAGATCTTCAATCAACCCTGCATTTTTTTTCCGAGATCGACAGTTGCATCGACACACCTCTACGATCTGTATCAAGTGGGTGAAATTATACTTACTCATTTCTTCTCAGTGCTAAAATTAGGTATATTCAACTCCTTTACTTACTTCCATATATACACTTTTACACTCACTATCTATCATTTATTACAACTAATTTACTCATCTATTTGGTTAAGACATAAACAAAAGGCGTATTTCATAACACCATATCTTAATGACAGGGATATTTTCGCCACCACCCACGTTAATACCAGATGAAACACAATTAGCCACAACAACAGATTCACAATTAGGAGAGCACCAAGGCAACACACCCATTGTACAAAACTCAACACAAACTAAAGATCAAGAAATAAATACGTCAGTTCCAGATGATGAGTGGGAAACCCCCTCTGACGTAACAAGTGAGGACTTTGTCGCTGACTTGCACACGTATGCCAACACACTTAACAGGGTTCACCGTTCCGGCCGGATATATTCCACCATTCCCTCACACAACGATAAACAAGTCCAAGTTAAATTAACAGAGCAAACAGTGAAAATGAATCACGAAACAAATACTGCGGATCAAACTTCCCCACCTCATGTTTATCTTTACCATGAAGATGAAACTCCCCAAAAATTCTCTGGCACAGAAAAAGATCGTATTGACGTCATTTCATTGGTCAGTCAGTGCGAACAAATGTTCATCAAGCACCACATACTCCATGAACAAGAGAAAATTGCCATATTTTCATTTTGCATAAGCCAGGAAAGATGTCCAGCAAGCAATTTGTTGAGATCAGACAAGCTCCTCAAGGCTAGGACATATGATGAATTTAAAACTGAATTTTTGAAGAAATTTTCTGGAGGTATGAACTTCTTGCCAGGTATAATTCCAGAATTACATAAGATTGTAGATCTTGTAAGGGAGCACACTACAAACAATGCGCTCAGTGAAATAACTGCTGATGTCTCCACAAGCAAAAGAACATTGTTAGTTACTTTGGAAAACTCAAATTGGATAAGAGATGATGGAAAGATGTCCTCAGACCTCGTCGTGGACATCACTGGTTGTGTAGCTGCCTTGTGTAAATTACCTGATAGGACTCTTAAGATCACCAAGATGATCGCGTACACCCCAGGCATGTGTTTACTAGACTTAATGAACGAGGTAGAGATGCAGTGCAGTAAAGCAGGTATGGTCGACACACCCGCACATTCTAGTAGATTGAGATTACCCGAGACAGTATCAGCTGTGAAAACATCTACACCGACCCCAAACAGAGAATAAAATCGATTGCGACCCGAAAGCAGGCAGAGCAAACAACTAAACGTGACGAGGGTTCGATCACAAACACCAGGCTACAGACAGTTTCATAAGTTTTCGCGCAGCCCGAGCAGGTCTCGCGCCAGAAACAACACTACATATGGGAAGTCACCTCGTAGGTCACAGTCAAGAGATAGGTCCATTCTATGTCATTATTGTGCAAAACCAGGACACACAAGGTATGAATGCTTTATCAAAGCAAAAGAGGACAGACAAAAGACACAAGGATTTGGTCCTTACTGTAGGCATCATAGAAACAAAGGGCACTGGACCAGTGACTGCAAAACAGTAGGAAAAATTGTGTCTATGTTCAAATCGGGGGAAGACCAAGTCATGACAAAAAATGAACACATGTAAAGAAAAACAAGTCTACAATTCACATAGGAGGCATGTTGGGAAATGAGTGTATCTTGATACCAGCTGTATGTGAGGATCAAAACGTTTCCTTATTTTTAGACACAGGCTCTCCAGTGAACTTAATAACACAAGAAGAAATAAATAGAATTCTTGAAAATAAGAAGACAGTAACTTTTCTGCAAGAAGCTGATTTAGATTTATATATGGTAGATGGAAAAAAAAATTACAGTAAAAGGTATGATAAGGTTAAATATCAGTTTCACAGAGACTACAAGACCAATCTCAGCATTTTTCTATATCGTTGAAAACTTAGGAATTAAAGCTCATATGTTACTGGGCTTAAGATCCATGAGAGCAGAGAACATAACTATACTCCCACAAATGAATGGAATAGACTTTGACAATGAATTCATAGAGGAAATACCATCAGAGCCTTCACCGATTAGTAAAAGAGAACCAAAAAGAATTGGTATTATTAAAAGCTTAAACAAACATACACAAACAGATGAGTGTATAGATCCACTCCCACCATCAGCCCCAGCCTCCAGAATTAGTGACGCAGATAACAGTACTGATTTATCAGTTTTTCCAGTCCATCTCACCAATGATTTAGTTATACCACCTAATTCCTATATGAAAATTACCATAAAGAGCAAATTACGGAATAGTACTGTTCTTGTCTTAGAAGAATTATGTAAAGTAAAGGGACTGTCAGTAGAAAACGCATTATGTCAGATGAGCGACGAAGGGCAAACTCAGATATTCATAATTAATCACATGAATAGGAAAGTTCAGTTGAAAAAGGGGACTTGGATAGTTAATATTGAAAAATGTCCCGCCCCTGTGAAGGAAATAGTTATAGCTGGAGTGACAAGTGAGATAAAATCTACGGATAGAGAAAGCATAAAAGAGAATTTAATTCACTCAGATGAATCTGATGAAGAAAATGATTTGTTAACCCTGCTGGAAACACACAGGGACACTGTAGCATTACCCGGAGAACAATTAGGGTGTACTAACCTGATTAATCACAAGATTAATGTGCACCCAGAAACACTACCAATTTTCGTACCAACCTACCGCATCCCACACTCCCAACGTACACTTGCAAATCAGTATGTCGATAAAATGTTAAAACTTGGAATTACTGAACCTTCAGTCGCCCCGTGGAATGCCCCATTATTCTTCGTGCCCAAACGAAATGGAGAAATGCGTGCGGTAGCAGATTACCGTAAACTAAACAATCATACAATCCCAGACCGATTTCCCATTGCTAAGCGACGTTCTACAGAATATTGGACCAGAGAATAATGTATTCTCTACAATCGATCTCCTAAATGGCTATTATCAAATACTGGTTGCGGAGGAGTCACGTAAATACACTGCCTTTTCCACAAACAGAGGCCACTACCAATATACGAGGATGCTGATGGGACTGAAGACAGCCCCAGGCACATTCCAGCGTCTTATGAACTACGTATTGTCCGGAATTTTAGGACAAGGAATATTTGTTTATCTTGACGATATTATAATCGCAACGAAGAATATTACGGATCATCTCAAGAAATTAGACTTACTCTTACAAAAGCTTAGTGATGCTGGTTTAAAAATTAAGCTTTCTAAATGCAAATTTTGCTTTAAGGAAATAAATTTCTTAGGCCACAAATTAAGTTCTAATGGTGTTCATACCACTGATGACAAAATACAGGCAGTGGGAGATTTTCCTGAACCCACTACGGCTGACGAAGTTAGACAATTTTTAGTTCTAGCTGGGTACTATAGGTCATTCGTACCACAATTCTCTCATATAGCTTTTCCTCTATTCCAGCTGCTCAAAAAAGATGCTATATTCCAATGGGAAGAAGAACAAAAAAGGGCATTTAACAATCTACAAATTAAACTAACAAATGCACCTTGTTTAGCATATCCGGATTACACAAAATCATTTCTTATTTGTACAGACGCATCAGTTAAAGGATTAGGGGCTGTATTGATGCAGGAAGATAAAAGAGGAAAGAATCAACCAATTGCATTTGCCAGCAGACAAACAAAAGGTGCAGAGAAAAATTATTGCACTACAGACTTAGAGGCACTTGCAGTGGTTTTTGCATTACAAAAGTTTCGAGATTTGGTATATGGTTACGAAATCCACTTATTCACCGACCATAAACCACTAGTGGGTATGTTTAAAGATAAACTCCTTTCTGGGAGGAGAGCAAGATGGAAATGTACAGTTGAAAACTACAATGTACAAATTCATTATATACAAGGTAAAATGAACATAGTAGCTGACGCATTATCTAGGAACCCGAACACAATTCAGGTCGCGGCATTAGATCTCAAAGGAAATATCCCAAACCACGATGATATCGCAAAAGCACAAAGACTTGACCCAATATGGTCTAAAGTTACATACAAGTTAGAAAGTGGAGATGACATACAATTACCCAAACTGCATGTACCACTCGAACAATTCACAATGGTCAGTAATACATTATACAAGATTAACCAGAAACAACCAAAACGCCAAAGAAATACTAACCAGTTGGTAGTACCTAATGACATGATACCCCAAGTATTACAAACGATACACGATAGCCCACATGCAGGACATCCTGGAAAGGATAAGACATTCAAACAAGCCCAGCTGTTATATTACTGGCCTTCATTACGACAAGATATAAACAATCATATAGACAGATGCGAATCATGTGCAAAACACAAAGGATACCCAATCACACCTGCAGCGATGGGATAATTACCCTGTACCACATCAACCATGGGACGTTGTCACTGTTCATTTACTCAAGATGCCATTATCATACAATAATAACCCATACCTATTCGTAGCAACGGATCATTTTTCCCGTTATGTCATATTTTTAGCTCCAATTAAAGATAAGACAGCAGAGACAGTAGCAAAGGCAATAACAGATAATGTAATATGTCGCTTTACTACCCCAAAGGTACTAATAAGTGATAATGGAGGAGAATTTAATTCTGAGATCTTACAAGAAATATGTAAACAATACAACATTAAAAAGGTTAACGTTTTAGCCTATCACCCAGCATCTAATGGGTTAGTAGAGAGACAAAACAAAAAAGTATTAGATGTGCTATGACACATTCTTAGTGAAAATTATGCAAGCTGGGATGATTGGATTCCCAGAGTAGAAGCCTCAATTAATGGATCTATAAATAAATCCATAGGTGACACACCACATTTCATTATACATGGGACAGATAAAAAACTACCATATGAGCTCCTAGAAGGTGACAGTCTGCCCATATACAATTACGATGATTACTCTAAACTCCGTTTACTTGAATTCCAGGACATACACAAAAGAGTCAAAAAACAATTAACGATGTCCAAGGAAGAAATGACGGAGGCATTTAATAAGAAGGCAAGAGATTCACCTATCAGCTTAGGAGACATTGTTTATGGTATCATTCATACGAGACAATAAATTATCCCCAAAATTTGAGGGCCCATACAGAGTAATTAACATGAAAGCAAACAAAGTTTTAATTAAGTCACTGTCAAGTGGCGAAGAGAAACAAGTTCATATTGACCATTTAAAACGAGTTTCAAGGGAATTATCCAATAATTATTCAGCATCGGATACAACCGAACAGGCGAACTTACCTCAAGAAACCAAGCAAGAAAACAACAATGATTACAAAAAGAAATTAAGGTCATATACCAAACAATCAAACATAGGTGCAACTGTTCCAATAAAATCTACAGTACATCATTTACGAGAATGAAATATCGATTTAAACTCCTTCTATAAATGAAATAACAATCAACCGTAATGCACATCATCACTATCATCGACCACAGCATGACCATATTAGGAAATTAATAGATTTTTTTTTTTCGGTAGGTAACGATGAAGGAACTTATGCTATGGATTCTCCTCTACATAGCAAGAGGATATGCGCACTTAGACCCCCAACACATAGTACGACAAGGATGCCTCATAGCTCCAACGGCCACGACTTCAATCGTAAAAGACGTCATGAGTACTGAAATAAGTCTGGATTACTTGTGTGAATTACCTTCTTATCTAGAAAATCTCGCGAAACCCATGCGAACCCTGGACTTCATGATAGGAGGCTATGTTTCACAATCACATAACACAAAGGAAGTGAATGACATAGTGAAGTTAGCGAAATGGAAAATAGAACAGGCAAAGTCAACTACGCTCATCATGATCCAAGATCTCCAATCTTATGGAACGGAGGTATTGAGCGACAGGAACAACATCACACGTACTCGCCAAAAGCGCGGTTTGTTCGACTTGGGTGGCGCAGTTCTTGGGAACATCTTTGGATTGGCTACAGAGAATGACCTTAAAGAAATAAACAACAAATTTAATAAAATAGCTCAGGTACTAACATACCAAGATAAATTCATCACAGGAACTCAGCAATGAAGACAATTGTGAAAAATCTGAAAAAGGCAGAAAACATAGCTCTCGAAAGTGTACATAAAATAAATGAAATGGAGGGTAACATAACACTTTCCCAACATTTCTCCAACATCACAGAACATATTGACACAATTCTACTACAATTAGACAACACTAGAGTTCGTTACAGGGCACTTATGCAAGGAATTTCGAATGCTGGTGATGGCAAGATCACAATTGCCTTACTCCCAGTTCATGAGCTATGGCAGATAATTAGTCAAGGCATACATAAACATAAATTGAAGCCTTTGTTCCGCAGTAGGGAATTCATGCAATATTATCCATATTTAGAAGCAACACTAACACCAACATCAGTAGTAGTTCATGTACCATTCATAACTGAAGACCTGTTCACAGTATACCAAATACACTCCTTCCCCTCTAAAAATAACAACACTTTGGTCATCATCAACATCAACACAGACACCGAACTCATCATGGTCTCCAAGAGACGGAACACTGTCACTTTCGCAAGTGAATCAACGATTGAACGAAAGTGCCGCACATCATTACATGCTGTTCATCTTTGTCCTGCGTACATTTTCACGTTTCAGCCTACTGATACAGTCCCTTGTGAAATGGCTATCATCAGAAATAACAATATTCATAATCACTGCAACATCACTTTTGCTCCAGATAAGCTTGTACACCATCAACGCATCGGACACTCACAGTTTTTTTATTTCACTCATAACACATCAGTTTACATAGTCTGTCCAGATATACCACCATCTCATACTTCAGCCTCAGGATTATACATAGCACCAGACTACTGTGCATTATTTACACCATCCATGTCCTCTTTATCCACCATCAATCACTACACCATCCTCAATTATACACACAAACATTTCCACCCACTGCCTGATATGGACTTAAACATGAGCACAAGTATTAAGTTGACTTCACCTAAGTTTGAAACTATGAAACTGATCAATGAAACAATGAAGCCCTGGGAAGATTTGAGTCTGAGTATGTTCATCCCATATTATGTGTATAGCCCAGCACCTATTGTCCTTATAATCTTCTGCATTGTATTTGCAGTACTGCTGTTCGCAATGCACAGAATGCATGCAAGAATTGCAAATTTGGGGTCAGTATTTAGTGGGGGGAGAGTTAACATCCAAGTTAACCCCCCTGAATGAAGTGTACATATTTTGTATATATATATATATATATATATATATATATATATATATATATATGTACATATGTACAAAGAAGAATGACCCATGATATAGAAGTATGGCATACCAGTAGCATTATCTTTAAATGATATATTAATAACTCTTACCATAATCTTAATTTTAAACTTTCTTTTTTCTTGCATGTATGCATTTCACTACAATAACCCATGTACATACTGTATTACAGTTAAATAGTTTACCTTTAGTGCATTTATTCAAATATGTATACAACTTGTTTAAAATGTAATATTACTGGATCATTGCAATTTACTATGAATACTATATGTATACAATATTATAATCAATATTATGTACTAATAGATTAGCATATGTCAATGATGATTGCTGTCGGAGGACCTTCAGCGGTGTGGCCAAGGAATTTTAGGACTCCATATTATAATTACAAATCATAATAGATAGATAGACAGAGCTCCAGGCAAGCCTGGGAAAGGGAAATGATCTTGCAAGTTAACTGAGGAAATGTTGACAATACACAGGAAGCAGCAAGTCAGGGGATGATATACGTAGTGTGTCAGCGAGATAGCATACGAACAAAGCCTAGTGACCATACACACACATACACACATACTCACACACAGGTTTCTAGAACTTTCCAACCACAGTGTAACACACGTGATACGACCCCTGCTACACCAGAATTTAGGAAGCAGAGCTCAGAAGGAGGCGAGCTATAGAACCGACAGGTAGTGGAGAGAGTGAAGAAGAGGGGCCCAACTAGACTTAGTACATTAAGTCTCTGTAAGACATACCCTGCTCAACTTAGATTTTCTCTGAAGATAATAAATTAAGATCAACTCCCTGTACTCATCTTTAAATCCAACTACAAGAATCGAGATTTACATTTATTCCTGCAAACATCCCAGTAACCTTAATTATGTCAGTCAATATATCACCAAAATACAAATAAATTAGGTAAGAAGTCATCACCTATTCCCCCACTAAAATCTTCAGACGATAATATTAAAAATGATTTACGTGGTAAAGGGAATATCCTTGACAACACATATGCCAGAAATGCTACGTTTCAAGAAGTCAGCCAGAAGGTCCTAGTACTAGAACTTTACTCTCCCGAAATCGCTCCACTAAAAATGCAGGCAAAATACATAAAATCCATCGTAGACATTTTACCAACTAACAAAGCTGCAGACCCAGATGGAAATCCTGCCATTGTTTTGAAAAAGTGCTCCCCAGAACTTACTTCTCTTCTAGCTAAATTATTCAGATTATGCATACGTACTTTTTCATTCCCTAATTCTAGAAAAGAAGCCAATATCCACCCAGTTCCAAAGAAAGGAAGTTCCTCTGATCTCTCTGATTACAGACCATAAAGTATTACGTCTTCTGTTTGTAAAGTATTTGAAACTGCAATCAACAAACACATAGTTAAACATCTTGAATCCAATAACTTAATTAGTGTTAGGCAGTATGGTTATCCCCAGGAAAGATCCACCGTTGATATACTCAATCTCCTAACTCACACCATCCATCAATCAATTGACCATCATGGAGAAACTCATGCAGTAGCCCTTGTTATTTCTAAAACTTCTGACAGAGTATAACACCGTTCCGTGCTATTCAAATTCCCTTGCTATGGACTAACGTCTTCTGTTCCTCTGGTTTCCTCATATCTCAGCGACAGAAATGTCAGAGTAAAAGCAGATGATGTATATTCAGATTTCCACTCCATTAACAACTGGATGCCACAAAGATCAGGTCTGGCTCCAACCCTGTTCTTATTTCATATTAATGATCTCTTATCTGTCACCCACAATCCATTCATTCTTACGCAAATGACTCAACACTTCACAGTTCATTAACACCCATTCACAAGGTTAAATATCTCTAACTCACAACTCAGTACAGCCATCTCCATAAGTCAAGACTTAGCTAGGATCACTGAATGGGGACATAATATCCTTGTCTCATTTAATGCTAGTGAAACCAAATACATACAGTTTACTAATAGACAGATATTGCCAGATTCCTATATTATCTTCAATGCTACTAATATTCCTATGTCCAAAAGTATTGACATTCTTGGTGTTTCACTTAACATTGCCCTCAGCTGGACCTCTCATGTCAGATCACTTGCTAAAGTGAGTAAAGCTGATTTACTTCATGTTCAGAGCTGCATTGAGTCCGTCCATAACATATCTCCCGACCATCATGTTCCCAAGGTCTCTATAGGCACTTGATTCAGAGTTTAAAAAGAACTTCTTGTATGAACCATCAAAAGAGTTTGCTGTCACCCTGTAACATGTACAAATAAAAATTATTTAATTAGTATTACAACTTGATGTAGTGTTGCCTACTTTTTTCTTAGTCTTTATCATTCTTTTTCAGTGCTTGCCCTCCTCTCTTCCTATATCTCCCATCTTTCCTGTCACTTCTAATTGTTTTTCTATTCGTTACAGGTGGCTTTACATTGAGTGACAAGCCAAATGGTTTCCTGTAAGCCAAGAAACCATTTACAATGCTGGGTGGTAACCACATAACCAAACCATACGTGCTCCCTATGTATTAACAAGTGGGTTGGTGAAGGGTTAGTGCCCCCTCCCTGTAAAACAAATAACTCAAGAGTCAAATGGCCACCCCTTACGGGATTATGGCATCTGGCAATAGATAGATAGATAGATAGTATTAAAACTCAGGCCCCAAGAATAACGCAATACGAAAACTTAACTTCAAGATACATTTATTAATACTTTTGTTTAACTTGGTCTAAACTTGCCATGTATGCATCTCGAATGCTAACTTGTGACAATAAATTAAAGCAAAAATATGATGTTCGTAACGAAGTGGTGCTAAGGAAAGAATGCAAGCCGTAGTATTGTCTCTTCCTGCCACTGAGTTTCGTGAAATAAGCTACAAATGGAAAAAATGGGGAAAGTTAAATTGAAAGACCTATAGTGTTTTTATTTGGCCTTTCTCTATACCGTTTATTACAGCACATTCCTGGCATTTATCCTATTGCAATATAGGAATAATAATGATAGAGTTACACAACTGTCTCAATATACAAAGAGCAATGAACTGGATAAACTCCAGAGTGCTACATGATGTGCGGATCCAGTCCATTTATTAAGGCAGACAGTGGAGGAAGCATATGCGAAAGACAGTACTGCAGTGATGTCTCTGGAGAACAGTGCATGTAGAAGTGCAAAGGGTTACGAGAGCAGTAAGCATAAATAATAAACAATAAAAGGAAAGCTGGAGATGAATAATCTGGGATGGAATATTTCAAGTATGGTCTATATGGATGATGCATTCGAGAATACCATTTGTTGATTCCTGCATTGTTGCCATGCTTTTGAACAATCGGGTCTGAAAGTAACGTATCGAAGGATTTGAAAGAACACCAGCTGCTGAGTGAAAACTAACTCGTTGTATGATGTATTGGTGATGGGGGGGACTATAGAACTCCTGAGAGTTTAAGTACTTGGATGCAGTGGTAGTGCAGAGAAAAATAACCAAAGGGCCCAACATTAACTTACATTTCAGTTTCATCAAGCACCTTTGCATCCAAAGATTTGTTCTTCGATGTCTCACCTGTCAACTACTTTGACCATCTCCTCAACTCTCTCTGGTCTGGGTGGCAGCCTTGGGAGGGTGAGGGAAGCGATGAGGCTGGCTCGATATGCTGTGCCCACCACTACACTGAAGAACAACCAAGTGCCGACCAGGATGTGGTTGGACTGGCTGGTTGAGAGGCATCCGTACAGTCCCTGGCCCAACAGGGTGCCCACAGACTCCATCACCACCGACCCAGTACTCAGCACTCCATGCCGCGTTTGCCATGTTTTTCTCCTCGTAATCTGTAAAACATACATATACAGTGATGTACACATACAATGATATGAGTGCGTAGTTGTTGTTTTATTGTGTTTTAGGGGCAAGCAGTGATGTTTCGGACAGTGGAATGGTTTAGATAATACCAGCCATGAAAGAAAGTGCACCTCCACGCATCTGCTACCGTCAGGAAGACACACATTTCTAATGAGGTCATTCGTGCCATTATTTTTTGCGGAGCTGTTTGGTATTTCCAGTTTGGTAAGGTGAATTTGTTCTTTTTCTAATTTTCCTAGTGTAATTTTTCGGCTACATATAGCCTGCTCTAAATTATTGAAAATATAATGGAATAGTCAGGTATTGGTTACAGTGAAGGTATTCATTTTTTTTAGTTCATTATATTAGGAATGGATAAAGTTCTTTCTTCGTCGAAAAAGGCAGACCATAATGAAACTGTATGCAAGTAGAAATAATTAACAATTCCATGCTGCGGTTTCAAGAAATCAACAGGTATGAAGTAGCGTACCACTTACATGACAGTGGTGGCTGTAGTGGAGGCTGGGGGTGAGAAGTAACAATCCGAACCCACTCTTTACTCAACTATACCATAAATGAATATTCCAGCCAAGTGTTTAAAGAGATATAAAGACAATATATATTATTTCATTTCTTATTGCATGAAACTAATATCATCCAAGAGGAGTCGTTGTAATACCTGTAAAATGAATCTAATATTTTTCCATTATATTTCTTTATCGCTCACTATGATTTTCACCTGTGAGTCTCATGTTAAAGGCTCACTTGAACCTATCGTCTGGAGTTAACTGGAAAAGATAATAGAATTAACTTGAAAGAGTGTTACTGGTACGAGAATAATCCAACAAACATGATTGTGTTGGACCAGAACCATACCGATGCTTGCTTGTGATGGCACGTGTTGTCGGAATGGTACGGGCAAGCCAGATGACCTGAATCGTCCCAGTGCGAGTGCCGACAACCGTTTGGACATAGATCCAGATTCGGTTCTGTTCTGGCCCAACATCATGTCTGTATCGGAAGCCAGTAATCAAACCTGAATCAGGTGTAAGTAATCGGGCCAATTTAAAAGTGTGTCTGGCTAGCTCGATATTAACAAATCTTTAAATTTACTCTTTCTTCCTTTGAGGGAATAGCATTGTAAATTTATCCTTTAAAAAATGATTCTTTAGGAACGGAAGAGGCTGTGTAGATCAGATATTCATTATTAGATCTTCAGTGGAAAAGTTTCTAGAGAAGGGAAAGAAGTTGTTTGCGGCTTTCATGCATTTGGAGAAAGCATATGACAGGGTGGATAGGCAAGGATTGTGGAAAGTATTAAGAATATATGGAGGTGGATGGAAAGCTGATGACAGGGAGTGCTGGAGCTCCCGTTTCATCAGCCCTCAGTTACACAGAGAGTAGGCCAGCATGCTCTCCAGTACAAATTTCTCTAACTACCTTCACCAAACTACATGCACAGTACACACTACACTTCCTATTCAAAATTACCAAAATGGCGTCGATTAATCAAGCCTTGGAGTCCCCAGGGGGGGGGGACCATAAATGCCCCCGCCATCTGCCCCTCTCCTGGTGACGACTCGAGGTGCCTGGAACCACTGTCTGACTCTCTTCTTCTTCATTTCTGCAACATTCGCGGCCTTTCATCTAACTTTTGCTCTGTTGAGCACCACCTCTCCTCCTCTAAACCTCACCTTCTTTTTCTAACGGAGACTCAGGTGTCCGAGGCAACCGACAGCAAACCCTTTTCTGTATCCTCCAACTTTCTCTATACTCATTTCAAAGCCAAAGGTGGCTGTTGTGTATATATACGCAATGACTTATCTTGCTCTCGTGTTCCTGAACTTGATTCTTCTGAATTCTCCACACTCTGGCTTCGGCTTTCCTGTCATTCTCTGACTAAATATATCTGTGCTGTTTACTTATCCCCTAATTCTACTGACTAACAAAAATTCTTCGACTATCTTACTTCTACGATGGAACACATTCTGTCCATTTCTCCTTTCTCTGAATTATCCATTCTTGGAGATTTCAATGTTCACCACCACCTTTGGCTCTCCTCTCCTTTCACGGATCCACCTGGTGAACAAGCCTACATCTTTTCTATCCTTAATGACCTAGAGCAGCTTGTACAGCACCCTACCCGTATCCCTGACCGCCTTGGAGAGAGCTCCAACATACTTGACCTCTTCCTCACAACTAATCCTTCTGCTTACTCTGTTAATCTTTTCTCTCCGTTGGGCTCCTCCGATCACAACCTTATTACCTTAACCTGTCCTATCACTCCAGTACGGCCTGTGGACCCTCCAGGGAAACGTCGTCTGTGGCATTTTGGAGCCGCGGACTGGGAGGCCCTCAGGCTGTACTTCTTTGATTTTCCCTGGAATGATTATTGCTTCCATGGCCGTGAGCCATCTGAGTGTGCCATGCGCATTACGAAGGTTATTCTCTCGGGCATGGAAGCATACATTCCTTTCTCATATCCTTTGACTAACGCAAGAAAGCCTTGGTTTAATCACGCTTGTTCTAATGCTGTCCACAACAAGGAGAAGGCCTACAAAAGGTACCGGAGCCAACCCACCCCTGAATCACATCATCTTTACGTTTCTGCCCGGAATCGTGCTAAGCCTGTTCTTCGCTCTACTAAAAATAATTTCATCCATACTAAATGCTCTCAACTCTCCAACTCGAATTCTTCCCGCTCCTTCTGGCACCTTGCCAAAAATCTTTCTAACAACTTTACCTCATCATCCTTCCCTCCTCTTTTCTACTCTGATGGTTCTGTAGCTATTTCTTCTACTGATGAAGCAGATCTCTTCGCACAGACTTTCTCCTCCAATTCCACCTTAGACGATTCCGGTGCTGTTCCTCGATCACTTCCCCCCTCTGACTTCCTCATGGCTGACATTAAAATTTCTTCAGTTGATGTATTTTCTGCCATCACTGGCCTCAGTACTAACAAGGCATATGGGCCTGATGGGGTCCCTCCTGTTGTTCTCAAGAACTGTGCTTCTGTGCTTACACCCTGCCTAGGCAAACTCTTTCGCCTTTGTCTGTCAACTTGTACCTTTCCTTCTTGCTGGAAGTTTGCTCTCATTCAGCCAGTCCCAAAGAAGGGTGACCACTCCCAACCCTCCAACTATCGTCCAATTGCTTTAACGTCCTGTATTTCAAAAGTTTTCGAGTCAATTCTTAATAGAAAAATTTTAAGGCATCTTTCCTATCACAACCTTCTTTCCGATCGTCAGTATGGGTTCCGTCAGGGACGCTCCACTGGCGATCTTCTCACCTACCTTTCAGACTCCTGGTCATCCTCCTTTCGGGACTTTGGCGAAAGCTTTGCCATTGCACTTGACATCTCAAAGGCTTTCGATCGAGTCTGGCATAAATCTTTAATTTCCAAACTGCCCTCCTATGGTTTCTATCCTTCTATCTGTGCCTTCATCGCTAGCTTCCTTTCTGGTCGTTCTATAGCCGCTGTTGTAGACGGCCATCGTTCTTCTCCTAGAAGGACCTAGATCTATCAACAGTGGTGTTCCTCAGGGCTCTGTCCTATCACCAACTCTCTTCCTTTTATTCATCAATGATCTTCTAAGCTGTACATCTAACCCTATCCACTCATACGCTGATGACTCCACCCTTCACCTTTCCATTCGGTTCCCGCAACGCCCATCTCAACAGTTACTTCAAGAAACAAGGGATGAGGCTATGGCACACCTAATGTCTGACTTGGCTCGTATCTCTGACTGGGGTAAAAATAATATGGTTGTCTTTAATGCATCTAAGACTCAGTTCTTACACCTATCAACCCGACAAAATTTTCCACAGGTATACCCATTAATGTTTAATAATATTCTGCTTCATCCTGCATCATCCTTGAACATGCTTGGGGTTTCATTTACTCGGGACTTATCTTGGAAAGATCATATTACATCTCTTGTAAAATCTGCTTCCAAGAGATTGGGTGTGCTAAGCCGTCTCCGCTCTTTCATTACCTCTGCACAATTGTTGACTCTATACAGGGGTTTTATCCGCCCCTGTGTGGAGTACAACTCTCATGTGTGGGGAGGCTCCCCACATACAGCTCTTCTCAATAGGGTGGAGTCAAAGGCTTTTCGTCTCATTAACTCTCCTCCTCTTACTGACTCCCTTCAACCTCTGTCTCTTCGCCGCACTGTTGCATCTTTATCTCTTTTCTATCGCTACTTTAATGGTCACTGCTCCTCTGAACTGTCTGCTTGCATTCCTCCACCTCTACGACGGGCGCGTAGCACCCGTCTGGCAGCAAACTCTCATCCCTTTTCTGTCCAACTCTCTAATGCAAGAGTTAACCGTTACTCCCAGTCTTTCATTTATGGAACAGGTCAGCTCTGGAACTGTCTCCCTCTATCTGTATTTCCTGCTGCCTATGATCTCCAGTCTTTCAAGCGCAGTGTGTCCAGGCATCTCCAAATGATCGGATCTTGAATTTGGCTCTCTATTGTATTTTGTTTTTCTCTTGGAGGGAACTGTTACTGCGGGCTCATGGCCTTTGGTTCCTTCTTCCTCGCATATAAAAAAAATAAAAATAAAGATGGAAAGTTGTTGAATGCTGTGAAGCGTATGTATGATGGTGCTAAGGCTGCAGTGCGGGTGAATGGTGAACTAAGTGAATCTTTCTCTTTGGAATTTGGGTTGAAACAGGGATGTGTCATGTCTCCATGGTTGTTCAATCTGTTCATGGATGGGGTAATAAAAGAGGTACAAGGTAAGGTAGTGGATGTTGGAGTGGCCCTGGTGAGAGTGGATAGTGTTTGAAAACTCCCTGTACTGTTGTTTGCAGATGATACTGTGTTGTTGAGTGAAGACGAAGGGGAGCTGCAAGGCTTGGTGGATGAGTTTGGGAGAGTGTGCAAGAAATGGAATCTAAAGGTGAATGTAAGGAAGAGTAAAGTGATGGTTTTTGAGAAAGGTGAAGTCAGTGAATGTACAGCGAGGTTGGATGGTGAGGAATTGGAAAATGTGAGTACATTTAAGTACTTGGGTAGTGTGATGTGTAAGGATGGAGGTTTGGAGGGTGAAGTGCTTGAAAGGGTACAGCAGGGAAGAAAGTTTGCTGGTTCTTTGAAAGCAGTGATAAGAAACAGGGAAGTGAGCATGGAAGTGAAAAAGTTACTAAATGACAGTATTGTGATACCAACTCTAACGTATGGAAGTGAAGCTTCGACGTTGTTGGAAGGACACAAGTTAAGAGTGAGAGCAGTGGAAATGAGTTATTTAAGAGAAGCCTGTGGAGTCACATGGAGAGACAGGCTGACGAATAAGGATATAAAGGAGCGTTGTGGTGTGGATGTGGATGTGATAGGAAGTGTTATGAGGAACACACTGAGGTGGTTTGGCCATGTGGAGAGGATGGAGGGTGAAAGACTGACGAAGAGAGTGTATGTGAGTGAGGTGCAGGGGGGAAGAGGGAGGGGGAGGCCGAGGATGAGATGGAGGGATGGGCAATAGACAGATGTGGCACCATATGGGACTTTGCTACAATGAAGAACCATATTGTGCTTCGTTAGAGTACAGCACATTTGTGTAAAAATCCTGAAGGAGGTAAACAAGTGAAAATATACTTATGTGTGTGACTAACACTGGATGATGACCCCGGGCTGCTAACTGAGAAAGCCCCGCATTGTAATTAATAATAATAATAATAATAATAATAATAACATAAGGTACCGTTTCCTGCTGCCTGTTATTACTAATACTGGAGGTGTCCATGATTGACCACTTGCATGTTTACCTTGACAAGTGTGAAGCAGACAGTCAGTGTACAAACCAAGACACCGATCCACACTTGGCCACTCAAAGGGTAGTAGAAGCTCAGCCAACTGGGTGTTATGACTGGCTTGGCCATGGCGAATTTAATGGCAGTTTGATCATAGGCGAAAGTCAAATCCCATCTGGAAACATTGTTAGAAATAAAGAAGCAACATTTGTAGATGTTATGGCCATTTGTTCCATCTAACCATTGGAAAGAATTTGTTCTCAAATAATAATAATAATGATAATAATAATAATAATAATAAATTAATAATAATAACAATGATAATAATAATAACAATGATAATAATAATAACACTACTACTACTACTATTACTACTAATCATCATCATCATCATCATCATAACAACAACAACAATAATAATAATAACTAGAGGCCCTCCCAAGGGGGGAGTCACCCACCGTGAGCTGATACATATCTAGCACTGCTCGGATTATGACCATGACCTTGACCTACTTTCACCAATTTCGAACTCCCATGAGATTTTCATCCCTACTACAGACCTGTAAAATTTTATGATGATATCTTGAGCAGTTGCAAAGTTATCGTGCCAACAGAAACACGGACAGATGGATGGAGAGACGGACAGTACAATACCAGCTTCACTATCGTGGCTGGTATTTATAATAGTAATTAAGGTAATAATAATAATAATAATATTAATAATAATATCATTATTATTATTATTATTATTATTATTATTATTATTATTGATATTATTATTGTTATTATTATTATTATTATTATTATTATTATTACAGCTGAAACTAAAGTCCCATCTGGAAACAGTGCTGGAATATTACTTTTTTTTTTTTACATTTTCAGCTTCATAATCTTCCCATAGCTCCATGCAAGCCCTACACATCATTTCCGTTACTATCGAACATTGTCAGACTGCAAGGATCTACAGCATAGTATTAAGAAGCGGAATTTGCCAGATAGGTAGTCAAGAATTTTCTCACTGATTCCTGATGTTTACCGTAGCTCCATAACAGGTCGGAGTTGCCAGTTTGCTTGCTGTTTGTTAGCGTAGTTGTTTCGTAAGTTATACATTAATTTATGTGCTCCTTTTCTCAATTATGTTTTATTTATATGATTGTTAAATTATGTAAATAAACTTAAGTTTGTATGGTAAATGATTTAGAGTATAATGTAATGTAAGAAAACTTGCATGTTTTGGATGTGTCCGAGTTGGTAACTGTTTTAACTGTTGCCTCGTCGAGTGTGTGCTCGAAGTTTCTAGAGCAATATAAGGCAATAAACGGATGGGGAAGAGACTAGAGCAAGTTCAGTCAGTTTTCAGTTCAGTTTGTGTGTAGTGCAATGTCAGTGTAGTATATTTTCGGTACTTGTGAAAACAGTGAGGTGTTATTGAAGTTTGTGTATCACTGGTACTTGTGAAAGTAGTGAAGTATTGTCAAGCATGAAGTGTAATTGCAGGTAGTGAAGTTTGTATAGCTCCAGTGCTTGTTAGAATAATGAAGTGATGCTGGAAAGCATTATGCATAATTATTTGGAAAATAAAGACAATGAACTTAAGAAACCAGTGTTTGTTCACAATGCCTCAGCTGATCTTGTGTACTGTACAATGAAAGGCTGACCATAGGAAGAACAACTCACTGGGCAACGTCCTTCCTGCATTGAACTACTGCTGTTGAAGCCTGTGGCAGCGTGGGGTCGGGACATAATACTGGTGTCAGGAGTGGGAAAATTTAAGTGCTGCAGTGAATCTAACCTTTGACATGGAGACAGAAGGTGTATAGAAGAGGCCAAGCTAGCCAGGAGGAGGCATCGTTGAGTGCAATTATGAAGCTATTACAAGCACATCTACAGGCACAGAATGAAGGACAGAAAGAACTCAAAGAACACTTACAAGCACAAAGTGTCCAACTGCAAGCAGAGTCAACAACTAGAGGCACAACGTGAAGAACAAAAAGAACGATATGAACAACTTCAAGAGGCATTGCAGGAGAAACAGAGGGAAGTACAACTGAGGGTGTAAGGACAGCTGGATGCTTTCATGGGGGAAATGAAGAGTAGCAAGAGCTTAAGGAGGAAGTAGATGCCAAGCTAGAGCTGCAGAAGTATGATGTAAGCAATAATGTGATCGAGTGTAAACAGCATGTAGACGACCAGCTGAAGTCAATTAGTGAAGAAATAGTGACGGAGTGCAAACAGCATGTGGACAGCCAGCCGAAGATTAGTGAGGGAATAGTGATGGAGTGCAGACAGCATGTAGATAACCAGTTGAAGAATGTAGTTGACCATGTGAAGAAAATTAGTGAGAAAACTGAGGCTGTAGAGAATTACTGAACTGCTGAGCCTCAGGTTAGTAGTAGACAGGGAGTATATGGAAGGAATGGACAGTGTATGGTGAATCTTGACGGATCCCAGGCATCTGAAGGTAGCAATACAGGGCTGAATAATCAGAATGCAGAAGTTTTAAGTCCTGGCCTTAATTATGATGCCCCAGTTTTCTGGCCCCAAACCAGGGAAGTGCATGGCTAGAATGTGGGTCCAATTAAAGAGAAACCTCAGGACTTTGATGGTAGAGTATCTTGGGAAGCTTACCATGCACGGTTTGAGTTACTTGCAGATCAAAATGGTTGGGATGATAGGCACAGGGCAGTGCAGCTTGCTACTTGCCTTAAGGGTGCACTAGCCAGGGCTCTAGAATTTGAGTCCTATGTCAGGTCCAGTATATCCACTTTTCAGGCAGGTCAAACTGCAGGATTCAAGGCAAGAAAGGGGCAGGTAGGGGAAGTGGAAAATTTTGAAGGATGGTGCTGACACTGTGAAAAGCCAGAACATTGGAAAGTCGATTGCAACAAGTGGAAGAGAGAACAGAAAATCAAAGGAGGTTGCTGGTTCTGTGGGATGCTAAGGCACAGGAAGGCGGATTGTTACAAACGGAAGAAGGAGCAAGAACAGAACAGTGCAGGGAAATCCCAGACTACGTCAAAGGGGTGTTGAACAAGTGGTAAGGTGGAACACTTCTGTCAAGAGCATCCAAATGAGAAGGATGAGGGTATTAGTGAAGGCTGGTGACGAGAGGCAACCATCAGCCGGCTTTTCCCAAGAATCCCCACCACTGAGGAAATGCAGGAAACCTGTGATGAATAGTGTGTGAGAAGATGGAAGAATGGACAGAGTGTAGTAGGAATTGGAATCTTAGCATGAAATGCTGCCATAATGTAGTGACAGGGCCAGAATCAGATGAAGATCTGAAGAGGATGCAGATCAAGCATGCAGATTTACAACCAGTGCTAGAGTGGCTGCATTGGAGTACAGTGCGACCATCTTAGGAAGAAGTTTCCAGGTTAAGCCCTACAACCAAGAGCTACTGGAGTCAGTGGAACCTTCTTCATTTGAAGAACGGACTTCTGGAGCGACAGTGGGAGACACCCTATGGCCTCAGCAAGTACTGGCAACTGGTGGTTCCGAAGAAAATGAGGTCTGGGATCTTGGCTGAGTCTCATAACCAGATCACTAGTGGGCACCTGGGGGTGAAGAAAACTCTAAGCCAACTGTGACAGAGGTTCTACTGGATTGATATGCTTCAGGATGTTGAAGAGTGTGTCAAGCCTATCATGTGTGTTGTGCCAAGAAGGGGTGCAAGAAACGTGGCTGCGCCTCTCTTCAGCTGTAACAAGTGGGTGCACTGATGGAAGGTGACTCAGTGGATATTGCTGGACATCTGCAACTCACTGAAAGAGGAAACCAGTATATATGTGTTCCCTTGAACTACTTCACAAAGTGGCCAGAAGCCTATGCCATCTCTGATCAAGAGGCTGCGACTGTTGCACAGGTGCTGGTTGACCAGTTTTTTGTTATTTTGGGATGCCACAAGAACTAGATTCAGACCAGGGTAGAAACTTCAGGTCTGCTGTGTTCCATGAGTGCTGCAAGTTACTGGGGATCAAGAAAACCAGGATGATCACACTAAGGCCACAGTCAGATGGGATGCTGGAGAAATTCAACTGGACCCTGGGACAAGAACCTGCTAAGTACTACATAGAGGGACAAACAGAATGGGACCAAAAATTACCTGCATTGCTGATGGCATATTGGTCTGCATCCAATGAGACTACCGGCTATTGTACACCCCTGCAAAACTGATATTGGGCCATGAGTTACACTTACCCGTTGACTTGTTAATGGGAAGACCACTTGGTGGAGAGCTGCCTACAGACATCTCCAGCTATGCGAAGCATCTACAGGAAAGGCTGGCTGAGATACATCAAGTGTGAGGAGCCCATAACCCCTTAACCCGAGGCATCCCATCAATGTATGGGTACATTGCAACATTTTGTCACAGCTAGTCCCATCGACGTACTGGTACGTCGTGTAATTGCAAGGTTCGTAATTTGCACAATTTTCAATTTTCGTGCGTGATTTTTGGTACGTATACACGGGACACCTTCCTCTATTCCTCTACAAGATGTCAAGCAGGGACAAAGCCTTACACCGCATAACCTCCCCCCCTCCCCCTGCACGCCATTGTCTTGGCAATTCACCTTTTACCAGTGACCTGGCCAATGGAGACATTCAGGGCCAGAGTGATTCCCCAATTGATGACAATGTGGAGGACAAAGTTTACATAGCAATAGAGGAAGAAACAGTCAGAAATGATGATCAGGTAATGTTACCAAAAAAGGTCAGGTATGTTGATGAGTTAGTCAATGAAACAATGCTTACAATGCCTATATTACTGTTTGAAAACCAATATACTCTTTTACTACATATAAATTCATACCAAATAAATAAATAATTACCGTTTATGAGTGGTGTGGAATAGTTACCCTCCCATAGAACTCGTTTTCTTTGGAGCCAGCCTGATAGAAAACCCAGTAAGGTAAGGAGGTACTGCTACCTGTATCGAGTATTTTAAACCTCACGTGAGCGATTTCTCTATGAATTTTCAATGTTTCTCACCAAAAGCAGAGGTTTTAGCAAAAAAAAAAAATCCAAAATAGCTCGGGATTGTGGGGTGTCGGAGGTGCGAAATAGCTCGGGACATGACAGGTTAACTGCAGGATGTCAGGAGCATCCCATGCCCATCCCATGGGGATAATTGTGCTCCAACTGACTTTTTAAAAATATTTCCCAAAAATCAGATGTTAGTCCTGGAATATTATAATAAATATGCTTATGGCACATACCATCAGATTTCTCCTGGGATGTTTGTTGAGCCTTCATCGACTACTGTAGGACTTGGGGAGACTTCTGAAGTTGGGTAACGAAGTCTTCACTTTACACTTCCCTATACCCCGTGAAATGGTTACCACTGTCTGATATTATCACTACAAATGCTTTTCTATGAATTTCAAGTAGTTTGGAATCCATTCTCCAAAAAAAAAAAAATACTGTGAAAGCAATGTAAATTACGAGCGCATATGAGCTTTCCACCCGTGCTCGTTCCCCGTTGGTATTCTGAGGCGAAGCTGTCATTTATTATTCATAAACACACTCACTCTCTTACCAAGTTCCTTCCCATGGTGCACTAAGGGCTCCTTTCCCTTGAAGCCAGGACGAACTTGGGACACAGAAGCATTCGTACTAGGAGTATCTGTCACCATTTCCTCCACTGCTTCATGCCACAAGTCACCAGAATGATCATAGTCACTGTCCATCATAATCATTCATAAATTAGCTAGTTCACATTCCAGGGCAGTCACTTAGCCCTTTACCCCTTCCCACACGAGGTTTAGTAGGGGTAGAGGTCACAGGGCCCTTTGCAGTCGGCTCAGAAGCGGTGGAAGTGGACGGACATGAATCAGACACGGTTTCACCTTGAAAGATGACAGTAAAATGAATGATGTGGCATATTATGGGCAGGGAAGGGTTGACAATGTCAGCATGGTGACAGCTGCTAATTTATGTGCTATGAAATGATTGGCAGGAAATCTAGACAATACATAATAAATTAGGTAGTTCCAGGTGAATGTAAATAACACTTAGGCTTCTCCCTTCCTTTCTTATATACATTTTTATTACAAGAATAGGTCATACAGCATATTTCAAGGGGAAATAAACAGGTAAAATTAGTGAACGAGTGGACGTGGGGTGTTGCCAGGTGATAATTAACCCATTCCAGATGTATGGAAGTATCAATTACCTTTCCTCTTTCTTTTATATATTATTTTGTATAAGAATAGGGCATAGGACACATTTCAATGGATAAAATGAGTGGAAAAATCCGTCCAGGATTTGCATACCGCTACGTGACTGGGCAGGTGGAAGGTGAAGGTAATGGATGGGAGGTAAGGAGAGGAGTCAATGACAGGGGAAAAATGGCCAAGTTGTCAACAGTGGATGGGAGTACAGGTAACATTAGCAGCGCTAACTATAGCTAGACACTGGTAGTACTAAGAGATGATACAAGCCACCACTTGAAAGCCCGGGCGAATTCAAAAGAACACAGAATCACACAAGTGATGCCCCGTGGTACGATCCCTTGTGCCTGAGCATCACGCAAGTGTCGCCCCACGGTTAAGGGGTTAAGTTTTCATGAGAGGTAATGAAGTGCAAGTATGATGCCATGGCAAATGTGGTGAGCTTCAAGGATGGTGACCAAGTTTGGTTATACAATCCTCAGTGAAAGAAGGGACAGTCACTGAAGCTTCAGAGCCCGTGGGACGGGCCTTACACTGTGTTGGACCGCCTACCAGATGTAACATATCAGATTCGGGGAGGCAGGAAGTCTTGCCCAAGGGTGATGCACGTGAATCGTCTGTGACAGTATTATGCACCAGGACAGTACAAGGAATCGTGCTCTTCCACAGCCGAGGATGTTGAGGAGGACCTAGGAGCTGAAGTGCAAGAGGATGGAGACAGTTTCCCAAGAGAAGAAGTGAATCAGGAAGAGGACCAGGACCTTCCTGGAGGAGTGGACTATGCGGAGGAGCAAGGACGTCATCGGAAGCGGCATAGAAGACCTGATAAGTTGAAGGATTATGTAGTGTATAGATAGATGTTTCATTAGGATTAAGGTTTATCTATCTATCTATCTATTGCCAGACGCCATAATCCCGTAAGGGGTGGTCATTGGACTTTGAGTTATGTATTTCATGGGGAGGGGCACTAACCCTCCACCAGGCCACTTGTTGACACGTATGGGGCACGTATGGTTTGGTTATATTGTTACCACCCAGCATTGTAAATGGTTTCTTGGCTTACAGGAAACCATTGGGCTCGTCACTCAATGTAAAGCCACCTGTAAAGGAAAGAAAAGCAATTAGAAGTGACAGGAAAGCTGGGAGATATAGGAAGAGAGGAGGGCAGGCACAGAAAAAGAATAAAGGCTAAGGAAGAAGTAGGCAGCACTACATCAAGTGAGTGGATGATGGCCGCCACTACCTACCACTAATTAATGTTTATGTTTGTATATATTGTGTAGTTTTGTCGGGGCGACAAAGGACTAGGGAGGGGGTAGTGTTAAGAAGCGGGATTTGCCAGTTAGGAAGTCAAGAAGTTTCTCACTGATTCCCGATGTTTACCGTAGCTCCGGTACAAGTGGGGGTTGCCAGTTTGCCTGCTGTTTGTCGTCGTAGTTGTTTCGTAAGTTATGCATTAATTTTTGTGCTCTTTTTCTCAATAATGTTTTAATTATGTGATTGTTAAATTATGTAATTTAAGCTTGTATGGTAAATGATTTACAGTATTATGTAAGAAAACTCTGGCAGGTTTTGGATTTCTCCGAGTTGGTAATTGTTTTAACTGTTGCCTCGTCGAGTGTGTACTGGAAGTTTCTAGAGTAATGTAAGGCTATTCAGTATAAGGATGTGGAAGAGACTAGAGCAAGTTCAGTCGCTTTTCAGTTCCGTTTGCGTGTAGTGCAGTGAAGTTTGTATATTTTCGGTACTTGTGAAAATAGTGAAGTGTTTTCAAGTATTAAGTGTAATTACAGTTAGTAAAGTTTGTATAACTCCAGTGCTTCTGAGAGCAGTGAAGTGGGAAAGCATTAAATGTAATTATTTGGAAAATAAAGCCAGTGAACTTAAGAAGCCAGTGTTTATTTACAACACCTCAGCTGATCATGTGTACTGTACACCTAAAGGCTGACCATGGGAAGAACAACTCACTGGGCAACGTCCTGTCTATACTGAACTACTGCTGTTGGAGCCTGTGGCAGTGTGGGACGGGGACGTAACAATATTATTTACTTCTCCATCATCATCTTCCCATCCATCTGTCCTTCCCAGTTCTGCTTTTTATGTTGGGAAGATAAAAATAACCGAGAATTTGGCGCAAAATAATATATTTTTATCGTAGATGAATATATAGTCCTTCTTGGATGCGCTGCCAGACTATAACATATTGATATTAACATTTTTTTTTTTCTCCTAAGCTGATAAGAAATTCTTTTTAAAGGCTGGATTAACTGAGCCCGTTTCTAACCCTTCCATTATGGGTTGGACTTTCTTAGGCTTACTGATGTTGCTAAGTAACATAAGTGAACCAAAAGAAGTGTCATTACTGTGAACAAGCAAAGGAAGGTAATATGTGCAGAATGCAATTCCACATTTGTATGCAATCAGTAGAAGAATGCTCTTGACTTTTGTGCACTAACACGTTCATTATCTTGTTACTCCACTTTAGCAAGTAAAACAACATTAAAAAATATATATTTCCTTATCACTTACGATACCTATAATTAAAAAGGTATAAGGCAATTTCAAATTATATATGCAATCTCTATCTTTAAACAATATATAGCTTTTCTTTGCTGCATCTACAATTAAACAGCATTATGAATAATTACAGTGAACACTGCAGTGCAAGGATTAACCTTAGTTTAGAATCTCACCTCTCTAGTTGTTGGGAAACAACACCACGTATCACTGTTGCCATGAATGATTTACGAATCTTCACCTGATCTGTCACCTGCAAGTAAATTTATAATTAAAATAAAGAAATGAAAGCCCAGTTCATTTTTTTTTTATAGTGTGTCATTTTTACCATAAACTCTTTCAGCGAAATGTTTCGGACTAAGAGTTATGATGTAGCATTCCTTAAAGCTTAACAGCAAGATGCCCTTCCTAAGCTGAAAGAAACTGATCGTTTTAGTGCTTAATAAAGTACGAGCCAAAGGCTCCAAGTATATTAATGTATTGTTTTTCCTAGGAAGAACTAAAAAATATCATCACATTTATTTAGAGATATCTGGATTGCACAAACAGTTTAAAAGTTTTGGAGTTCATAGGCAAAGTGAAATACAAAACGATGACAGTTCCTTTGATCAATTGTATACATGAGGACTGAGAATACCCGGTAACTCATGCAACCAAGAGCTGGACAGGAAAGGGGACTGGGGTTCACTGCTTGGCGGATGCTATTTGGCTTCCGTTATTGGGAAGGGACAGAGGCATTCTCTTCAGAAAAGTAATGATCTTTGAAATGTCAGTAAAATAAGGAAAGTTATGCAATGATGGAGTTTAGTGCGTGAAGTACAAAGCTACGAAGAAGCGGGGGGCTTGCAGGAAGTTATTCCCTTCCTCTACTGTTTAAAGAGAGAGAGAGAGAGAGAGAGAGAGAGAGAGAGAGAGAGAGAGAGAGAGAGAGAGAGAGAGAAGAACTCCTTACAGAGTCAAAAATATCCCCTGGACAAGCCAGCAAACTGTCCAGGGATAATGGACGAGCTAAGGCAATTTTCTTTTCAGTATATTCTATTTTACCAGTTCGGGAGTAATTAGTCACAATGAAACAAGGTATTGTTTTCGCAACCAAACTTTTGAAAAGAAATTTAATAACATCCTGCAAAGAATATGTATCGAAACGGAGATTGAGTAGAAGAAAAACGTATCGGTGCATATCAAAATATCCGGAAAAAAACGTTAATAACAAACAGTGGTGTGCCATTGTTTAAATTATCTATATACATACTGGGGGTTCATTAAAGACACCAAGTAGGACAAATATCCCTGGGGTTTATCATGCAGTTCTAGGTGATACTAACGAAACCGATGCCAGCGACAGTTTGTATAGTCAGCCAAGGTTCCAGGTACCCCACCGTCGCTCTGCGCCTCGGAGTAACAATACGTGGTGTAGTAAGCAGGTGTCTTACAACAAGTGTAATTGACCTATCTGTTTTTTGCAATATCAGTGTCAGCACATAATATACTAAACAAGGCAAAGGAAGCATATACGAGAATGTAACACAAATGTATACATCGCTATATGTGATCATGGAAGGATGCCAAAAGTTCGAAGATATGAGTAAGTAAGTAAGCACATTATATCGACTAATTGGCAAAGTATATAAAATCTGATGGCTGCCGCAACATATTTCCTCGAGTGTCAAGAATATATATTCTTGTTTTAATACTGACTGCTTAGTGAAGGAAGTATTTGTGTTCACAATGTGAAATTTGCCAATCTGCAGGACAGACACATATGACACAGTAATGGCTAGTGTTATCCCTGCACAGCGGCGAACGGGTGGGTACAGAGTGAAACACTTCGCCTTGAACGAGATAAGTAGAACCACAGTCTAAGTAATGCGGTATATATTATTTAGACTGTGAGTAGAATGACATAGTATGATCCTAAGTGTACTGCCAGTGACGATATTATTATTAGCAGTCCACTGAAAACAGAGAGAAATTGAGATAGTGCATGACGTGGAGAGGGACACTTGTAGAATGCTTGTGGGCGAGGGAGATGATGCTAATGTAGGAGGCAGAGAGAGATCATGATAGAGCAAGTGAAGAGGGAGAGGAAGAGACTGAGGGAGTAAAGGGAGACAGAAAGAGAAAAGACCGCCTTACACACACACACACACACACACACACACACACACACACACACACACAGAAGGAGGGAGAGAGACAAACGGAGCATGATTTAACCCACTGGAGCCCGGTGTCCGGAATATTGGACAGAACTGGGATTTTTCAAGTCTTTATAAAGTAGGGAACCCCCGGGCAGGGACCTATGAGCTTCGCGACTATGAGCCAATAGGCAGAGGGCGGTAAGCTTAGTACCCTCCCAGAGCCATGCCTCGCCCAGCACCCCTGGGATCCAATGGGTTAATGATTGGCAAACCTACCAGTCTCTTTAACCTGTTGGAGCCCAGTGTCCGGAATATTGGACAGAACTAGGATTTTTCAAGTCTTTATAAAGTAGGGAGCCCCCGGGCAGGGACCTATGAGCTTCGTGACTATGAGCCGATAGGCGGAGGGCGGTACGCTTAGTACCCTCCCAGCGCCATACCTCGCCTAACACCCATGGAATCCAATGGGATATAGAACCCGAATGGGGAGAGAGATCGTGGGGGAGAAAGAGACGGTGAGTGCGACAGACACACATACAAACTTACTGGGCCGTATTCCTAGCCATGTGAGCAGTGTTGCTTATGTCATATTGAACAATGACTAAGAAACACATTAGTGTGGAAAGAGACATAATCCCCAGATTAAATTGATGTTGCCATTTATAAGGATGTTTTTCTTTGTGCATTTGTAATAATTTTATTCAATGCACATATTTCTTTTTGACACCTACTATAAGCTTCTTTATGATAGATAATGGGGCAGAATCGCGTCAGTTGAGCAATTCATAATTAAAATCATGAAATGTCTCCACATATTCGTTGAATTTCCTAAATAATCTAGAAAACTACACTAGTTATTAGCAACCTGAAACAAGCCTGCCTGCCACCTTGACTGTCACAAGACCGATGCTGCTGATGCATCAAACGTCTAGAATACACGTTTCTGTTGTACCGTTGAATACTTGATGAAAGATTTTGCGTTATGTATGCAGGCTACGAAGAGAGAGAGAGAGAGAGAGAGAGCACATTGCGGGCATATTTCTTCTAATTACTATTATTATGAACCCTATTTTATGGATCGCCCAGGAATTTGCTGAAAATCCTAACAGAAGTCACCTAAAAACCATCTTAGAAAGCAAAATTATTCTTGAAATAACATCCAGAGGATTCCTTTTGAATAGTCAGCCAAGCATTGATAATTTGGAAAAGAAGTGTTATAAGAAAGTTTGGTACATTCGAAATTTGCCAGTTTGTACATATTATTATTAGTCATATTAATGTTTCACAGGTCTACAAGAAAATCTATTCGGTTTTTCGGGATAATAATTAGCCAGTCGTATGTAATGGGTCAATGCGCGTCCATAGCCAATTTTAAAACTTCTAATGAAAAGAGGATTATCCACCTTCCTGATACATAGATTCCTCTACACCATTGCAAGCAAGTGAGAAACCATCCAAGTACGAAATTGCCGTCAAGTATCAACAGTGCATCAGTGGCAGCGTTACTATATTTTACATTGAACTACGTTATTACTGAGCGGAAAACTCTAGCTAGTAGATTACTTATGCAGGCAATGAAGCGCCATTGTGGAAAAGGATATATGCGTAATTTACACACACTGGTGCGATTTTGCACAATTACATTAATTTTTAACTCAAGGCTTTATTTAGCTTCTTTTAGTTCATCCCTGAAGTTCCAGCAGGTTTGTATGTAGACGTCACGTGAGACAGCTGAAAAGCGCGGGTTTGTGCTTTGAGCTCTGATTGGAAGTTATCACGTTGTTATATCGTGACCATTTCTTGAAGCACACGAACGCCACACTTGAATCAGTTTTTTCAACCATATTGAAATTCATCGTGACATAGGGTTGCCACATCTAAACTGTCAAAATACTGATACCCATGCTCCCCCCTCCCCCCCAACACGCTCTGGGCCATTGAAGTTATGAAACCTTTTTATCCTTTACATACATACATACATGTCTCTCTCTCTCTCTCTCTCTCTCTCTCTCTCTCTCTCTATATATATATATATATACACACACACACAGACACACACACACACACACAGACACACACACACACACACACACACGGTATAAATCTATCTATCTATTACCATACGCCCCAATCCCGCAAGGGGTGGCCACAAACAAATCGCCTCGATGTCCCCCTGTCCCCCGCTATTTCACTGCCATTCTCCCAGTTCACACCGCCCTCTCTCATATACCTCTCCACTTCATCCCTCCATCTCATACATACTGTGTGTGTGTGTGTGTGTGTGTGTGTGTGTGTGTGTGTGTGTGTGTGTATAAAATATATATATATATATTTCATAACAGAACGGAGGACGGAAAAACAAATGAATAAAACAATAATCCATACCCCAGATTACTGGTGTCCCCTGTTCATAAAATATCTGTAACAGTTAAATTTGAACAGCTGTGGGTTGAAATTTGGTGGGAAAGAACTCTGGGAAAGCAAGTTCCAGGGAGATGCAGTTCTTCGAATGAAAGAATTCTGATAGGCAGAAGGTCTGCAATATGGCTGAGTGACATTCCAGTCATGAGTGCTACTAGATGTCCATGTAGCATGAGGGAAGGCATGGAGAGGTGGCACCATGTACGCAACTTCGTGTGAGCATTTGCCATAAAAATACTGTAAAATAATGCAAGGGAGGCAACATTCCTTCCTACTTGTAGGGGAGGTAGTTTTTTTGTAATGGCAGAGTTAATAATTCTAACAGCTTTGTTCTGAATTTTGTCTAGTTGTTTTAATGCAACCTCTCCACATCCATTCCACAAGGATGAGCTATATTCAAGCTGAAAGCACACATGACTCTTATAAATTATAGCTAACTGCTCGTCAGTGAAGAAGTTTCGGACTCTGTACAATAATCCAAGTTTTTTTGAGGCAGTTTTAGCAAGTGACCTAACATGAGAGGTTCAGATGAGGGCACTGTTAAGTGAGACCCAAGAATTTTAATACTTTGGGAGATGGGAATATTAGTAGCACTGAAGGTAATGTACGAATCTGGCAATATCTGTCTATTAGTAAATTGTATATATTTAGTTTTACAGCAATAAATGAGACAAGTTTGTTTTGTCTCCATTCACTGATCGTAGATAAGTCTTGATTTATGGAGATGGCTGTACCGAGTTGAGAGGTAGAGATATTAGACTTTGTAAATGGGTGCCTAAGTGTGAATGATCTATGTAGTGTTGAGTCATCTGCATATGAGTGGATGGGACTGTGGGTGACAGATAAGAGATCATTAATATGAACCAGGAATAGGGTTGGTGCCAGAACTGATCCCTGCAGCACGCCGGCGTTGAGTGAAAATTGGAATATACATCATCTACTTTTATTCTTATTTTCCTGTCACTAAGATATGAAGAAATCAAAGGAACAAAAAAAGTTAGTCCATATCAAGGGATTTTGGACGGAAGGGAACACTGTCAAAAGCTTTATAAATATCAAGGGCTACTGCATGAGTTTCTTCATGTAGGTCAATTGATTGATGGATGGTATGAGTTAGGAGATTGAGTATGTAAATGGTGGATCTTTCGTGGCGAAAACCATATTGTCTATCACTAATTAAGTTGTTGGATTCAAGATGTTTAACAATGTGCTTATTAATTAAAGTTTCAAATACCTTACCAAGAGAAGATGTGATAGCTATTGGTCTGTAATCAGAGGGGTCAGAGGAACTTCCTTTTTTTCAGAAATGGGTGGATATTGGCTTCTTTCCATGAATTTGGGAATAACGAAGTGCGTATGAATAGTCTGAATAATTTAGCTAGAACAGAGGCAAGTTCAGGGGAACACTTTTTCAAAACATTTGGCGGAATTCCATCTGGGCCTGGAGCTTTGTTAGTAGGTAAATTGTCTAGGATGGATTTTACGTACCTTGTCTGTATTTTACGAGAGTGAGACAATTTCGGGAGAGTCAAGTTCTATTGCTGGGACATTGTGATTGACATCGTCTATGGCAGAATTTCTGCCAAAATATCTATATTTTTTCTGGCAAAAATATCTACTTTCCCTCGTGGGTCATTTGTAATGTTGCCATCTGAAGATTTAATGGGGGAATGGAAGATGACTTGTTCAAGTTATTATTGAAAGAAGAGTTGAACAGAATATTCTATTGTCATTAGGGATGTTAATTAGTTTTGATGCTTGCTTGTGAAGAAAGTTTAATTTAGCTAGATTTATTACAGTTTTTGCATGATTTCTAGCAATTTTAAATTGAGAGAGTGATTCAGATGTTGTTGATTTTAAGTAAGAGTTATATGCTAATGATTTTTGGCCTGTTGCTTTGGCACAGTTGCCATCAAACCATTTTGGAGAGTTCAGTCTTTTAGTGAACTCTTGACTTGGTATGAATAAATCCATACCAACTAGTATTACGTCGCAAATGTGGGACTGGGTAGAACTGGGATCATTAGAGAAGAAAGACTGCCATGGAATGTCAGCAAGATAATGTCTAAATTCGTCCCAGTTTCCCCTATCAAAGTGCCATCAAGTCACCCTGACAGGTTCAAAACGGGGAGGTGTGGGGTGGTTAACTAATAAGGCTTTGATGAGATTGTGGTTAGAGGATCCAAATGGTGACAGTACCTTTATCCTGTATTGATCTGGATTATTTGTCAAGAAAAAATCCAAGAGATGGGCATTATGGTCAGGATTATCAGGTATTCTGGTTGGTTGCTTTACCAGCTGGGTGAGATTAAACGATTCCGCAAACAGCTTGCACTCTAGACCAGCATCGTCAGTCCTGGCAGAATGCATTAACCATTCAACATTATGTATGCCAAAATCATCCAAAATGGTAATTTCGGTGCTATGGGCAAGGTTAAGGTTACTCAACTGTGTGGATATGAAATCAAATGCACTGGGTTCCGAAAAATCACTGGGGGTGCTATAAACTACACAAATATATTTGGTATTATTTTGACAGTTTAAGTTATTCAATGAGTAATCAAAACTGGATGAAGTGAAGTTTAAAATAGTGTCAACTGCATATTGGGATCTGATATAACAACAGGTGCCGCCCTTGTTACGGAAGTTTGTAAGATGGTAACTGGGAACACAAAATGGGGATATATCAGTGGAGGGTGAGATTTGTGGTTCTGTGGGGAAAAGGGCCAAAGGGGCTATGGACTTAAGGAAAAAATTAACTGAGTTTAAATTTGTGCTAAGGCCGCAGATGTTGGTGAAAAATAAGGCCGCACTTTCACTTCTTCATTGACGAGCATTACCGGAAATTGCAACAGTCGCTGCCGGCACAGTCGCTTGATGGTGACCGGGAGGACTCTGTGCCACCAGCCCTACCCTGCCGGTGGTGGGAATCCGAGGTACCATCCCATTTGACAGTAACATTGTAGCGGCCATTACTAAAGAGAGTGCATGTTATGCACATGTAGTGTGGTGTAGACAGTTGAAGGTAGAGGTATTAAGAGAGCATGCTGGCCTGCTCTCTGTGTACTTGAATGCAATGAAAATGTTCAGCAAAGGGGGATGGTCAGAATCAAGTCCTGAGGGCTGGTGAAACGGAAGCTTCAGCTCTCCTTATCAGCAGCTTGTCATCCACCTCGGGAGTACTGCCCATTCGACTGGTGCTATAGGAGGGTGGATCAATAAGTCCTCGGCCTACCCTAGTTGCAACTACGGTACACCCATCGTATTTTGATATGTTGTAGGATCAACCTTTACCTGTTCTAGGTCAAAATTTTAAGTTCCTAACCCAAATATTTTTCCATTTGCAGGCCACTGAGTGACGCATGGTATGGTCATTTTTGAAAATGGAACCTTCTGAATACCGTGCAGTGATAAAGTATCTCATGAAAAAACAATTAAACACAAAAGAATTCTATGATGATTTGATGACATCTTTAGGTGACTCTTCTCCTTCGTACTCCACAGTGAAGAAATGGTGTCATGAGTTTAAGCTGGGCAGTGAGTCGTGTGATGATGCCCCACGTCCAGGTCGCCCCAGCACAGTGACTAATGATGACAATGTTAACAGGGTGCACGATATGATTATGGCTGACAGGAGATTTTTACTATACGGAAAATAGCAGAGGATATAGGGATGTCATATGGCACAGTACAATCAATTTTGGTTGATGTTTTGGACATGAGAAAATTGTCGGCCTGATGGGTTCCCCGAATGTTGACAGCCGATTAGAAGAAACAGCGGGTGGTCACTTCTCAAAAGCTGATGTCCAAGATTCAGCGTAATCCAGATGACTTCTACAGGCGGTTTGTGATAATGGACGAGACCTGGATTCACCACTTCGATCCCGAGACGAAAAGGCAATCCATGGAATGGAAACACCATTGTTCCCCTGTCACTTACAAATTCCGCCAACAACCCAGTGCGGGCAAGATTACGACATCGGTCTTCTGGGATGCTGAGGGTAATCTCATGATTGACTACTTCAATCGTAGACAGTCCATCACAGGTGACTACTACGCCACTTTGATCAAAAACGTGAGAGAAGCAATCAAAGAGAAGAGGCGGGGGAGGTTGAGGCACAAAGTCCTGTTCCACTAGGACAATGCACTTGCCCACAAGTCTGCTGTTGCGATGGCTGCCATAAATAAAGCTGGCTTCGAAATTGTGCATCACTCACCATATTCACCTGACCTGGCCCCAAGTGATTTTTACCTATTCCCCAATTTGAAAGATCACTTACGAGGAAAGAGATTTGAGAGCGATAATGATGTCGTCTCTGCTGTTGAAACATATCTGAACTGTCAAGAGAAAGATTTTTTTTTTTTTTTCATGGGCACTAAGATGTTAGAGCACAGGTTGTCTAAGTGCATTGAGGTTAAGGGAGATTATGCTGAGAAATAAAAAATAAACCACAGCTCTATATGTTTTTCTCCTACCCTAGGCCGAGAATTTATTGATACACACACACACACACACACACACACACACACACACACACACACACACCAGTACCGCTGAAATGTATCACAATCTTTATTCTATTTACAGTATAATGAAAAACAGGCAAAGTACAGAACTGGCTAGATTATGACTGAAATATGCTAAAGTGCCTTAGATGCAGGATAAAATCATATGAATAACAAATGCTACAGTTTAAAAATGAAAATTAAGCCAATAGTTTTGTGTAATCACCATTTATTTTATAGATATAACAAAACGATGGAAGGAATAAAAAAGTCACGGCTGAACAACAGGAAACGGCAGGACATTTTAACTTGCTGCTAGCACTGAACCAGCCAAGTTGGCAACGTTTAACAGTTGACGAAAACAACGAAGGTCTCTCTCTCTCTCTCTCTCTCTCTCTCTCTCTCTCTCTCTCGTCATTGGAGTGTAATGGTAGGTTAAATTTTTCGAGAAAAACTGATGGAATCTGAAATTCCAAACTTTCGAAGAATTTTTAAAATTCATCCAGGACGAAGATTTTGACACCTTAAGTGCAGGACATGTCCGGGAAAATCTGGACCTATGGCAACACTATCGTGACAGTAACCATATAACGAATCAACTGCAGGGGGGAACAGAGGAGGGGAGAGAGGAAGAGATGGAGGAGGGAGACGAGGAAGAGGCAGAGGAAGGGGACGAAGAGGGCCTGGGAGAGGCACAAGAAGTGTCCCCTACATCAATTATTACTGTAACTAAAGTAGTAATGTTGCGTTTTCAATAAAAAATAAATAAAAAAAAACAAGTATGAAAAATAGTTGTACAAAGCATACAACAGCAGATTTTGATTCTGTCAGGTAATCAGTTTGAATATATAGTGTTTCAGATTTTACTTAATGCAACTTCTTAAAAATTATCTTTGTTTAATGAATCCCCAAAATATAGAGATTCTAAAACAGTGTTCCCTGTAAGAGGCCTCACAACTATAGTAAACAAAATGAAGACCAGAATCTAAAATAACAACCAACAATCAGTGTGTGCAAAGCCACAACACCACAGCAACGAAAGTTATTAGGTAATGGCAAGTGTTTAGTATCATAACATGAAAGCTTTAATTGTAATTGAAATGCAAAAATTGTGATTACTTAATTCATTAATTGATTACAAAAAATGAAGCAAACTAGGTAAATTAAAAAAATTAGTAATTTAAAAATGAGGAATTAAGGGTCACTGGAGAGCATGCAAAACCAGCAAGGATGCAAGTAACGCTGACAATGTAAACCCACAAATCCCTATTTTGACTCTAAAATACCGTTAATACCAGAGGTAAAAGGGATTATGTGAGTTTACATTGTTAACGTTACTTGAATCCCTACTGGTTCTGCATGCTCTCCAGCGATCCGTCCTTGTTTGTTTGTTTTTAGTGATCCCTATTCCCCATTTATAAATTACTGATCTTTTATTTACCTATATATATATATATATATATATATATATATATATTTATGTGTCCGACTCTGGGCATAGGCTTCACAGCCTGCTATCAAGGCCCAGCAGTCCTCCTACATACCATACACCTCTACATGTCACCGAGAGAGAGAGAGAGAGAGAGAGAGAGAGAGAGAGAGAGAGAGAGAACAATGCATACTTTTTTTTTTCTTTTGACCTATCGACCATTGGGGCCAAAGCCCCTGTCATTAAGGCCGCATATATATATATATATATATATATATATATATATATATATATATATATAATTTTTATTTTTGTTTATTTTTATTTTTTTTATTTTTTCTTTTTTTTATATTTTTTATACCTTATATTATAAAGGAAAACTAATCTAAATACCCTAAAACTAATCACCTAACAGACATCGCTAACCTATACTAAATCCTACAGAGACAAATAGCTAGACCTACACTAATGGTAAAAATACCTCGACTAACAGAACACCATCGACTGCAGATATGTAATGCCTTTCTACATTACATACCTGCACTCATCACCTGGTGACTGTCAGTCGAGGCACAACCGAATATAGGGGACATCAATATATGAAAGGGAACAAGACGAGTCAGGAATATTTCCATATACGTCAGCTGTCGGCCCTAATTAGCACAACTTGAACAATATGGTATAATCTATTTATATAATTTGTACAAAAAGTGAAGTACCTCGCCCAACAGACCACCATCGACTGCAAGTGCCCAATATCCAATGAATAAATTCAGACAAGACCTCAAAAGCCGAGACTGTGCGCATTTAGGGGTGTGGTGACTTCGACAACAAAAGGCACCGGCTGCTTGTCATAATTGATGAATTTATGTTATATACTATATGGTTAAAACTTTCATCACCACCATTGATAATTATTAATCTTAAACCAAATAACCTATTAATTACTTGACATGTATTTTTCTTTTACTTAGTCGTATATTTACAGATTTAATCGAATACATTCATTATGCAGCAGTACATTTAGTCAAAATATTTAGTGACTTCAGCACCATTGTGATTTATCACCATGTCTTTTGAGGTATTATAATTATATCCTTAAGTGTAGGCTACTACACTCATATTTCAGTCAGAATGACCATTTTCCCAAACAATATCGTGAAAATGATGGTTATAAACCACATCTCAAGAATTCGCAATGTCTTAAGTGATTTGTATAGGCAATGTCGAAATTAAACGAGAAACATTAAAATGTAACTGAAATGTGGTGAAAATGAATGAAAACGTCGAATTCAAGCTGGAAAAGTCGCCTCACTCTCTCTTTCTCTCTCTCTCTCTCTCCAGGCTACTTTATGTCGGTCAATCTTTCTCACACGGTATCTCCCTCTGTCTTATGGTAAGGTGTTATTAAGAATATTGTAATACTGTAGGCTTTTTGTACTACAACAAATTTTCATGTCAGTATTCTCCCTCTCTGCACTCAACTGTTAGCTGCTGTTCAAGGATTCCACCAGCCATTATTGTATATCACTTTCGTTAAATAAATCTACGAACATTTGGGGATAAATCATGATCACATAAAGCGATATACAGTATCTATTATATATCTAGGGCTGAGTTCTCATATGGAGATCAGGGTAAAAGGGAGCTTGCAACATAAAGGTCTTTCAGTGCTACAAAGGCCAATGTCCCCAGATTCTTAGGGACGATGCTATATATAACACAACTAGAAGACGGACCACGGAAACTTGCGCCTAAAAAGCTGAAGGACCTGATCGATCTTCCTCTAATTTCTGCTGGAAGTATACATTTCTACAGGAGCTTACAGGCAGCAGATGTTGTTGTTGTTGTGAAGATTTACCTCCCGCAGGAGGACCGGGCCAGGTATGGGTCCATCAGAGAAAAATCGATGACGATACTGGAGGGCTGTATGAGAGCAGCTGGGTGATGATAAAGTTTAGGACTGCAGACCACGGAGGATCTGCAGCTGAACTATGAAACAGGCGAGACTCGAGGCTGGCTGGGATGGACTATGCAATGTACGCCTTCCTCAGGTTGACATACAGTTGCCTATAGAGAGGAACAGAAGCGTCGTCGGGGTCAGCTGACGTGAAGAGGTCGAGCAGAATCTCCCGGAGTTCCATGTCGTTGCAAGAGGCAAAGTGGGCAGCCATTGCAGGATCGATAGCAGGCAGGGCGTTGGTGATGCGCCGGGCAATGGGTGGAAGCTTGCTCTGGTGCTTGCCCTTCTACTTCCGCTTCTTCCTGGGTGGAGAAGACACAGGAACCTTAGCAGGAGATGTGGCGGGTGGTGATAGGGGAGGAGAGTCAACTTCCTGCAGGATGGAGGAAGCAGGAGAAGCGGTTCTTTCCTCTGCTGCTGACGGTGGGTGGTGAGAGGCTGTGCTGTCTTGACTGCTGGTGGTGTTCATAGGTTCGGTGGAGGTGGTGGTGGAGGAGGCAGTCGCTCTGTTGAGAGCAGCGTCGACTGCAGCCTTTTCCGCAGCGTTGTGCAGGGTCTGGGAGGCTGCAGTGTGGTGGAAATATGCTCCTGACGAGGAGCTGGCTGTGCATCACGAGCAAAGCTCCGTGGGATGGGAAGTCACATTGCAGCCTTGTCATCACCACAAAACACCTTCACCGTCGCGATGCACATGGCGACAATCGTATCCATATCATCAGGACATCAGGGATCCACAGGCTGGTGCCCCTGGGCTGTGGGGCGCCGCCTCTCATAGGCAGAGCCTTGCACAGCTGCATCTCCCGGTCCAGTGACGTCTCTAGCCTCGGGACCCTTTGGTGTCCGGTGAACGTAGAATTCGACTGTCTCGCCTTCGCGTAACAAGCGCTGGAGGCGCTGTAAGTGGGACCAGTGATCCCCAGACAGTGTACAAAAACATCAGTGCCAGTATCCTGGAGCCTGATGAATCCATATCCCGCCTTCACGCTGTACCATTTCATGATGCCTGTGGTGGTCTGCTCTCGTGGCGACTCTTCTATGCTTGTGGTGGCCCCCCCCCCTCGATGGGTCAAAGGCCGAGGTAGCAGGAGAAGGCATGGCTGAGATGTGGTCACCACCACTGCTGGACACAAACTCTGGCAGCAGATGGTGTAGATGATGATTATTTAGAAGATGAGACCAGAGTGTATTGTCTCATTAGCTTTTATATACTGAAAAATGATTGTCTTAATTTGTTTTTCAATTCAGAAATCATTTTTGTGAAAAAAATATATACTTCGCAAATTTTTGTTTAAAAACAATGGAAATATTAACTAAAATAAGGAAATTACACTTAGGTAAATTTAATATTCAGTAAAAAACATGTAACAATAATTTTATTTAAAGAATGTGCTAATCATTACCGAATAAGAAAAAAAAGTCATAGGAAAATACTTATATATATATATATATATATATATATATATATATATATATATATATATATATATATATATATATATATATATAAATGTCATATTCATTATGTGCGTGCTGTTATACGCTTACTCAGTATATATTAGTTCTAAGAACTGTATCTTCATTGTAGTTTAGTAACCCCGAGCAAAAGGCGTCACTTCTTCAATCGTTTGCAACTTGTAAACAACCACAGACTCAAGGCCAAGATGACAGGTCACCGAGGTACAGTATCATATTTCAGTATATCTATAGTATTTTATTACATCTATGCTTGTAGTACAGTATGTGAATGATGTATCATGATATTAAGACTTAGTTGAAGAAGACCTATTCTGTTTGATTACTGATTTATGTAGTTATAAGAAGTTAAATGTTTGAGCTTGTTTCTTAGATAAAGAAATAATTACTTTTCAGTTTTACGGGAATGACTGGGATTGAACAGAATACAAGAATAAAATGGCAAGAAAGAATCCTGGTAGTTTCCCTGTAAAGCCCCTTGACTTGCCCATCTGAGACAGTAAAACTCGGTCAGAGTAAAACTCGTCCCTCCATAAAATTGCAAGCACAGCACATGGGGGCCTGCAGTATGAACAAAGAATGAGGCGACCACAAGAATTCCTGCAATCAACAAGAGCAACAGATGGGTGCAGAAGATTTCCCTGATGAATGTGCCAATCCCTGATGAATAAAACATTCCTGGTTGCCTGACAGTGACTTCTACGGTAGAACTTCTGTGTGCAAGTTGCTGACACTGCAGAACTAGTCTGTGCTCACCACTGAAAACTCTTCATTCTCCAAGCTTCACCTACAGCCAGAGGGAACTTTCGACTACAAATAAGTATACATTGAGTTAGTCTTGAGTTCATATTAGGTACAGTAAAATAATATTTGAAAAATGATTTATACTGAACAAGCTGTAAGTGACCTGCCCCAGTCTACTGAGGCAAATGAGGAAGCCAATGACTGTCTCCAGTCTACTGAGGCAAATGAGGAAGTGAAGAGTACCAGACAAAGGTCTTTAACAGAGAAAGGGCATGAGTACCAAATAACACAGTGTTCAAGGAGGTTAGCATCATCAAGGCAAGCATGGACAAAAGTAGTAAAGAAAATATTGTCAGGTATGAATGATGTAAGTTTGGATCAGCTTAAAGATCATGCAAATGCAGAACAGGTGCAAAATGCATTTCATAAGTTAATGGAAGCGGATCCAAGCTCACAAGAAAAATTGTCACAGGCGTTAGTGGAAGAAAAAGAAGTGCACACCACCTGTATAAGGAGAACCAACAGTAAACTAAATGAATTGATGCAGAACACAGAATCAGTAAGTAAAGCTCCCAAGGATTCACAGTCTATTAGGTCACAAATTAGTAAAGCATCCAAGTGCTCACAATCTGTTAGGTAACAAAATACTAAAACTTCAAGGCATTCTCATTGCACTAGTAGAGCTTATTCAAGCACCAAAAAAGAGAACAGTTAAATGCTAAACTAGCTAGGCTTAAAGTTGAGCAGCAGTTTCAAGAAATGGAAATAGAACATCAGAAATTCTTGCAAGAAAAGGAATTAGAGTATCCAAGGCTCAAGCAAGAAAAGGAACATGAGTATAGACGATTAGTTTTAAATAAAGATCTAGCTGCTACTCGAGCTGAGCTAAATGCTGTAAATTCAGTGGAAGATCCTTTAGATTTGCCTGAAAGTGATGATGAGCTAGATAGTAAAGAACAGCATCTTCAAAAATTCTTTGAATCACAAGAACTGACACAAGGTGAGAAAATCAAACCTAGCGTATCTAAACCGAAAGTGACTGTCAAAGATTTATCTGTTTCTGCCATGGGTGAATTAGAGAGAGGTGTCCAAACTAAATCAGACTTTCTTGCAGGCGAGTTCAAAGCTTAACCCACATGCTAAGAGTTTTGAACCAGAATCAGAATTAAAACAGTCACAGGCATCAGGTAAGCATGATACACCAATGGGTCAGTCAGTGGACATGAATATATTAAAAAGTGTGGTAGATATTTTGTCATCCAAAAACACCACAAGGGAACTGCATCGCCCTGAGCCAGAGATTTTCAAAGGAGATTTATTAGAGTTTCCATCCTGGATAAAGAATTTTGAAATATTCATAGAGTCACGAGTCACCAATCCAGCAGAGAAACTTTTCTACCTAGGGAGGTACACTGATGGGGAAGCCAAGGAAGCTATTAGAGGACTTTTGTGTATCCATAATGAAGAAGCTTTCAGTAAGGCAAATAGTATACTGAAAGACAGATTTGGCAATGAATTCACAGTTGCGAATGCTTATAGAAGAAAGCTGAATGAGTGGCCAAGGATCTCAAACAATGATGGTCAAGCACTACAGAAATTATCTGACTTCTTGCAGAACTGTTTGACAATAATGAACTCAACAAATTTCCTTAATGTTCTAAGTGATCCTCAAGAAAATAGCAAAATCTTACAGAAGTTACCCCCACCTTTAATTGATAGATGGAATTCAGTAGTCCACACCTGGTTCTCCACACGTGTAGAGTACCCTCCATTTTATGCCTTTTGTCAATTCATAGCAGATGAGGCACAGAAAGCATGTCATCCAATCTCATCCTATAGTGCAGTAATGGCAATGAGTCAATGGCATAACATAGCTGCTTCAAAGGGAAAGAAGGAAGGTAAAGCAGAAACAAACAGATTTAGGGTAAAAAGTCTTGTAGCCAACACAACTGGAGTGAAAGAAACAGAGGCACAAAAGGATCAAAGGGACAAGGGTGACAAGAAACAAAGAACTCAAAAGGACAAGGATGACAATAATCAAAACATCAAAAGGCCACAGTGTATCTACTGCAAAGAAGAACATGAACTGGACACATGTAAAAGGTTCAGTGAGCTTAACAATAAGGACAAGGTAGAATATGTACAGAAGTCATTTATCTGCAGGGGTTGTCTAAAGTATGGACATAATAAAAAACTGCAAAAGAAGGAAAGTATGTACAGTATGTAAGAAACGTCATCCAACATCTCTTCATGAAGCCATACTTGAAAGAATCAAAGAGAAGGAAGCTGAGAAATCACAACAGTCCAAGATAACGGAGGACAATGCTGTCTCAAATAGAATTAAAATCAATAGTTCATTTGTAGGCGATGCTCACAGCATGATTGTTCCAGTGTGGCTGTACCACAGCAGTGATGCGTCAAACAGTGACTTGGTTTATGCTTTATTAGATGATCAGTCTGATGTTTGCTTTATTAAAGGGACTACACTAGATAAAGTTGAAGTAACTGGACCACAAGTACACCTGCAGTTGGCTACTGTGATGGGAGAAGATACTGTGCTTTGTACAAAAGTACAAGGGCTTGTGGTAAAGGAGTTTATGATCAGAAAGAACTGTTCCTTCCCTATACATACTGTTGAGAACATATACCAGCCAGACGAGATCAGATACCAAGACCCAAGACTGCAAACAATTGGCCTCATTTGAAAGGAATAGCAGACAAACTGATGCCATATGACTCTAACATAGAAATTGGTCTCATCATTGGACTCAGCTGTACTAAAGCACTGAAGCCAAAGGAAATTATCCCAGGAAATGAAGACGATCCCTTTGCTAGATGGACAGAGTTAGGATGGGGTTTAATAGGAAAGGTCTGTAGCGACAGAAGCACAGAAGATAGCATTGTACAGGTACACAGAACTATGACCCAAGAAGTTGTCATCAATAATGAAAGGAAAGTTAGCTTCCTAGTTGTTCCAACTCAAGTAAAGGAGGTTGTCAACCCACAGCAAATCAAGAATATGTTTGAGCTGGACTTTAATGACAGACAGACAGATGATGTTCCCATCTCATATGAAGACAAACTATTCATGACAAAAATGAAAGAGGGAGTATACAAGCCACAAGAAGAACATTATGAGATGCCACTTCCTCTCAAGAATGAAAATGTCAAGTTTGAAAACAACAAAGACTTAGCTGTTTACAGACTAGATAGACAGAAAAGAAAGCTCAAAAACGACAAGAAATATTATCAAGATTATGTGAAGTCTGCGCAAGACATGATAACACATGGGTACGCAGAAGCGGTTCCAGCCAAGGAGTTAGCAAGAGCAGATGGGTTTGTGTGGTACGTACCTCATCATGGGGTGCATCACCCAAAGAAACCAGGCAAGTTACGAGTAGTATTTGACTGCAGTGCTAGCTACAAGAAACAGTCACTTAATAGTCACTTATTACATAGACCAGACCTCACAAACAGTCTCATTGGAGTGTTATGCAGATTTCGCCAAGAAGATGTAGCATTTGTATGTGATATTTCTGCAATGTATCATCAGGTGCATGTGTCTCCTGAACACAAGGACTTGCTACGCTTTTTGTGGTGGAAAAACGGATATCTGGACAAAGAATTGATTGAATATAGAATGACTGTACACTTGTTTGGAGCTACTTCATCACCAAGTGTTGCAATTTTCACATTAATGAAAATAGCTGATGATAATGAGCCTGAGTTTGGATCTGATGCAGGTAAGTTTGTCAAAAATTATTTTTATGTAGATGATGGGTTAAAGTCTGTACCTACTGCAGCTGAAGCTATCCAACTGATTAATAGTAGTAAGGCAATGTGCATGAAAGGAGGCTTCAAGCTTCATAAGTTCTTGTCCAACAGCAAGGAGGTACTGACAGCCATCAGTCCAGAAGAAATGGCAGGAAGCATCAAGAGCTTAAATCTCAGCAAGGACTCACTGCCTATTGAGAGAACACTTGGAGTAGAGTGGTGTGTTGAATCTGACTCATTTCAGTTTAGAATCACTTTAAGTAGTAAGCCTGTAACAAGAAGAGGTACTTTATCAACTGTAAGCTCCATATTTGATCCCTTAGGTTTAGTGTCTCCCTTCATTCGAAATGGAAAAAGAATACTCCAGGATCTATGTAAACATGGGGTAAGTTGGAATGATGCTGTACCAGAAAACATGAAGTCTAGGTGGGAACAGTGGAGATATGAGCTGCACTTGTTGCAGCAAGTGAAAATACCAAGATGTTACAAACCTGAAGCATTTGGAGAAATTAAAGCAGTTGAGTTTCATCATTTCTCAGATGCTAGTCAGGAAGGCTATGGACAGTGCTCTTACACTAGATTGATTAATGACAAAGGTCAGATGCATTGTGCACTTGTAATGGCAAAATCAAGAGTAGCACCACTTAAAGCCATCACTATTTCAAGGTTAGAGCTCGCAGCAGCAGTTGTGTCAGTAAGAGTTCACACAATTCTGAGAAGACAGCTGAATTACCAAAATGTCAAAGAAGTATTTTGGACTGATAGCAAAGTAGTACTAGGCTATATCTGTAATGTTGCTAAGAAATTCCATGTGTATGTTGCAGAGTTCAACAGATACGAGATGAAACCACCAGCACATTGGAAGTATGTTGAAACAGAAAATAACCCAGCTGACTATGCATCATGAGGCATGCCAGTACAAGCCATGATTCACAGTTCTAAGTGGTGGAATGGACCAGACTTTCTTTGGCAATCGCTTGACACACCTCATGCATCACTAGATGACTTCCTTGTTGCAGAAGATGATCCTGAAGTGAAGAAAGTTGTATCATGTCTCACAGAAGCTCAAGAGCCATCATCATTCCTAGACAGACTTAAGTATTTCTCTGATTGGCATCGTGCAACCAGAGCTACTGCGGTATGCCTCAGACTTCAGAAAAAATTCAAAGGCAAAGAACAAAGTAAGCAAAATGTAAAAACAACTAAACAAAACTTTGACAAGTCTGAGTACATTCCTGTGACTGCAGCAGAACTGAGAGAAGCTGAAAATGAGATACTAAAACAACTTCAGGCACAAGCATTCCCAGAAGAAAAAAGAGCATTGATGAACAAGGTTAACAAGGAAGAGTTAATTTATGGTGTTGGAAGAAACAAGAAAAATGTCTCAAAGAAATCGTCAGATGTATAAGCTTGATCCATTCATGGATGAAGATGGGATCATCAGAGTAGGTGGAAGGATCAGTAGAGCAAATATGCACAAAGACAGAAAGCACCCAGCCATATTACCAAAGAAATCACACATAACTGAGTTGTTGATTTGTTACTACCATAAAAAAGTACATCACCAAGATAGAGGCATCACACTAAATGAGATTAGAGGATCTGGGTATTGGATTATAGGAGGATCTTCTCTAGTAACTAAGCACATTTCCAGGTGTACCATTTGTAGAAAGGTTAGAGGAAGTACACAGGAACAAAAGATGGCAGATCTTCCCACAGATAGGTTAGAACCCAGTGCTCCATTTACTTAGTCTGCTGTTGATTTCTATGGACCCTTTTTTATTAAGGAAGGACGTAAGGAACGGAAAAGGTATGGCGTATTGTTTACTTACATGACTTTGCGTGCCATTCACTTAGAAACAGCTAACACTATGAACACAGACTCATTCATCAATGCCTACCGTTTCTTCATAGGACGGAGGGGACCTGTACTTCAGTAGAGATCTGATCAGGGTACAAACTTTGTTGGTGCTAGGAATGAGTTGTTGACATGTTTAAAAGAAATGGACCAAGAGAAAATAAGAACAGAACTGTTGAAAGATCATTGTGAGTGGATAGAATTTAAAATGAATGTACCACATGCAAGTCATATGGGTGGCGTATGGGAGAGACAAATACGTACAGTGAGAAATGTACTTTCAGTATTGCTCGATCAGCATGGGTCTCAGTTAGATGATGAATCTTTAAGAACTTTCATGATAGAAGCTGAGTCTATAGTAAATGGTCGTCCTTTGAGTGTAGACACACTGAACTCTCCTGATCACATAGAACCACTGACACCCAATATGTTATTGTCCATGAAATCTAAAGTTGTACTACCTCCTCCAGGCAGCTATGACAGGGTAGATGTGTATTCAAGGAAGCGCTGGCGTAGGGTGCAGTATTAGCAAATGAGTTTTGGTCTAGATGGAAAAGGGAGTTCTTGCAGTCTCTCCAATTGAGAAGTAAATGGGTAAAGCCACATAGAAATTTGCAAGTAAATGATATAGTGATTGTAAAAGAAGAGACTTTGGCAAGAAATAATTGGAAGTGGGGAAAAATAGTAGAAGCCCTTCTTGATGAAGATGGTCATGTAAAAAAGGTTAAGGTAATGATGTCAGACTCAGAGTTAGATAACCAAGGTAAACGTACTCAAGCCATCACCTTCATTGAAAGACCAATTCACAAACTCATTTTGTTAGTTGAAGCAGAGTGAGACCGGGGTATCCCCACCAAAGAGCCTACCTAAGTGCCAAAACTGTGCCAAAGTGTTTTCTTCCTCATAGTATTAATGTGCTACTTTTATATTAGTATTAAATTTTAATTTTATACTCATTAGAATATAAGGTAAATTGCTCTCACAATTTAGGAGAGCCATGTAAATGTCATATTCATTATGTGCGTGCTATTATATGCATACTCAGTATATATTAGTTTTAAGAACTGTATCTTCATTTGTAGTTTAGTAACCCCGAGCAAAAGGCGTCACTTCTTCAATCGTTTGCAACTTGTAAACAACCACAGACTCAAGGCCAAGATGACAGGTGACCGAGGTACAGTATCATATTTCAGTATATCTATAGTATTTTACTACATGTATGCTTGTAGTACAGTATGTGAATGATGTATCATGATATTAAGACTTAGTTGAAGAAGACCTATTCTGTTTGATTACTGATTTATGCAGTTATAAGAAGTTAAATGTTTGAGCTTGTTTCTTAGACAAAGAAATAATTACTTTTCAGTTTTACGGGAATGACGGGTTGAACAGAATACAAGAATAAAATGGCAAGATAGAATCCTGGTAGTTTCCCTGTAAAGCCCCTTGACTTGGCCCTCTGAGACAATATATATATATATATATATATAGATATATATATATATATATATATATATATATATATATTTTGTCACAATGCAAAGCAGCTTTTAGTTACTGAAAAAGGCATTATGTGATTGCTACTTGTCTAAATAACATGTACTACATTAAATTCGTACCAAGTAAATAAATAAATACCGTTTATGAGTGGTGTGGAATAGTTACCCCTCCCATAGAACTCGTTTTCTCTGAAGCCTGCCTCATAGAAAACACAATAAGGTGAGGGGTATTGTTACCTGTATCAGGTATTTTAAACCTCAGGTGAGCGATTTCTCTATGAACTGTCGATGTTTCTCACCAAGAGCTTAGGTTTGAGCCAAATTTTTTTTCCAAAATCTGTCTGGATGGGGGGGGGGGAGTGGTGGAAAATCGGTCTGGACGGGGCTGGTTAAATGATCGCTAACATATCACGCAAGGAAGTGAGTGGGCTACTGAATATTGCAAAATGATGCCGATATAATAATCAGATGTAATATTCAAATAAATTACTTTACAACAGCAACAAATAGTAACAGCAAAAGTTTGAATGTATACAAGTATTAAATTCTCACCTCATTCCACGTGCACGATGGAAGGACATGGAAGGTAAAATTCAGAGTCTGGGCAACAGCAACCAGCTGGTTGTAGTCAGTGCCTGAGAACCTGGTGGTGTTGCCCTCGATGGACTCTTCCCAGTAGGGTTCATATGGAAATGCTGTCACATTTATCGTTGAGCCATGGAAACTGCCAAAAAACATGTAATATTATGAATGTAAGGAAGTTGCAGTGGAACATTAGGGTGGAAGTGACTTTTTATTCAGCCTATGATATAATCCTGTAGGAATAAAAACAATTGTATATTACTCAAACCAATAAAAGGTACTTCATGGCAAATGTTTATAATTTTTTAAATTGATTACTACTATTAATTTCGCTTAAATAATTGTTTATTCCCTCCATGTTCTCTTTTATTACAGCGTCTTTAACATGTACAGTATACTGCAGGCTACAAGTTATACTTGTTTTGTAATAAGCTGCACTAGATTTTCAACCTTTCACAACAATTTTCACATACCTCAGATGCAGAAAAATACAAAGCTGTGGCTCAACTTCATTTCCATAACATTTTCTCATGACTAACGCCATATTCTAGTGTTAATCTCATGTTAAACCCAGTCAAGTTGAAGAGACGAGTTTTAAACCAGGTTAGAATGAAATGGGTATAGCCCAGTCTATACTCGTAATTTGGATACATTACTTATATTTTTCCAGTTTTGTAATGCCCAGTAATTTCAACAAAGTACATAAGATACTTCATTTCTGAAATGGCCAGTAATCTGTACACATTACTTGATGTATTTCTCCGGGAAAAGGGTGGGTGTGAGATAGCGTAGACCTGATGTGGGGGTCCAGGAAGCCACTTGCAGCACCCGATCACCGTCAGGACTGTACGGCAAGTGAACCAACATGCTGTACCTGCACAATACGTTTATAGTTTTCAGACAGACTGAATTATCTTTATTCCTTCGACACTACAAGGGTGTAATTTACAATTTCCTAAAGCTAATGAAGGGACAGTTTCATGTGGTCTTTGGAAGAACTCTTTTGGTGAAAGTTATATCTAATCAATGCTTTAATTTAACCCCTTCATTAAGAAAAATATAACTAACCCCTCAGTCTGAAAACTGCCTCCTGTGTGAAATTTTCTGGCAGTAACAGGAATGAACGAATATATAGTATTTATATACAGTATATATATATATATATATATATATATATATATATATATATATATATATATATATAAAAGTTAAAATCCACTTATAGTCTGGTCATCTTATAAGGCCATCTTTTTGATGTCTTGTTGTTTTTATGGTAATAAATCTTGTCCAGTTAATTGCTTCCTACGTGAGCCATTCGTTCTGTATACTCACCACTGTCTTTCTCTACCGAAACACAGTCGTATTCAGGGCTTCTCACGGGAGAAAGACCAGTTAATCTATTCTGTTCACTTTAACTTGGCCTAATATTATCACCTCTCCATCTTGAGTGCTAAGCTGTAACTAGATATCAGCACTATGATATGTTGCTGGTCATGAAAAGCATCATTGAAAGGATGTATAACCACAAAATTGTTGTTCTGCCTCTAAGCTGTGTGAAGTAAGATACCAAAGGAAAAAAAATCTGTGACAGGTTATAATGATGGAAACAATATGAGAATACAGACTGCACAAGTAATAATATCATTGTGCATTGTTCTCTCTTCCGTCCAACAAAGCTTTGAACTACCAACTCAGCACTGGACAACAGGCTTTATTCAGTGAGTAACTCTGGCTATGATTTCCTTGAACTTGTTGGGAAAATTAGAGGGTTGGCAGATACTATTGCTCAAAAGTGTACACTGTATATTAGCCACGTAGATATTAAAACGTCTTTTATTCATTCTTTTTTCTTGGGGGTGGGTGGGGGAGTGGGGATTCCTACAACCGCTAGATGATTTTATTCAACTTTGGAGAGTTTTTAAATACAGGGGTGACAAATAGCCTCCAGCAAATTGTTCAAAACGAAGAATCCTTCCAAAACTCAATTTAAATTCTTTGGTTTTACTTTTGATTAAAGTTTATGAGATGTTACGGTTCTGAAGGTGCTAAGGTCTCGTCTATGATTATGTATACGTCGTTGTTAGCTATTTAAATTACACACAAGCACATAAGAGGGTGTCCCACGCAAAACTAGTAAAGAAAAAGAATCTACCTACTCTCGTATGGCAACGGGGACCCGACACAAATGACAGTACATTTAAATTGCGAAGGGGAATACGGACTCCTAGATAATAACATAAATTTATGAATATCTGTGGCCGTGGTGCACGTGCCCATTGTCCTAGTTTTCATCAGCCAAGTGTGAGGACAATCAAAATTACTATGTGAAAGGAGGAGAAAGGGTTTTGGCCTGCAGAGGCTGCTTTTGATGACCCTCAGGCAGGGATTTGGGCACATTTTCCGGGGACAGGCAATTTGTGCATCATGGATTTTTCACGTTATTTTTTTGTTTTTTCATCTTCCCTGAAGGAATACCTCAGCACAAGATCATTATCACCAGAAACTCTCCCTACATTGGCTTCACCGCCCTTCCTGTGACAAGAACAAACATGACGGAATGGTATTCTTTTGAAGTCGGTGAATTATACGTGTGGCAAGCTCTGACCGTACTGATGGCACACATAAAAAAGGCATGTCATACAGGACTATTGGATCATGGACGACCTCACAGCCACACCTGTCTTTAGGAGGTTCATGGCACATTCTAGAGTACTTTGCCATATAATGGTTCCTGCACTTTTCACCCAGCGTGCGGCCCTTACCCACTGAAAAGGTGTGGAAAATTTACCCAATTCTGACCATGCTAAGAGGTATTTCCATTTTTTTTTTTATTTCGCCCTTCCATAAAGCTGTGGCAGATGAGTTGCATGTATTGTTCTGGGGATAACTGGCATTTATCAAATACACATCGTCCAAACTTCATTGCTTATGCATCACATCCTTTGTTGCTTGTGACTGCAAGGTTGGATATATGCTGGATTTTGTAGGTACCGCCCATCTAGTGAGAGAATAATGTAACCGCCTGTATTTCTCCTTGTATAATGTAACTGCCAAGTTTATTGTTCAAGATGGGATAGGAACCAGTGGTACTGAGCCAAGTAGAAAGCACTACCCTATTTTCTCTGGGAAGACTGATGTGTCATTTAAACAACACATCACAAACATTAAAAATAAAATAACACCAAGACTCAATGCTTTGAGGTCACTTGCCCATACAACATTCGGACACAACAAAGAAACCACCACCACAGTATACAAACAATATATACATTCAGTGGTGAATTATGCAAGCCCTGCCTGGGCTTCTAACCTCACCAAAACACACTACAACACTCTACAGACCATACAGAACAAGGCCCTAAAAATAATTACAGGCTGCACAGCTACTACACCCACAGACCACCTACATCAAGAAACCAAAGTCCTCAAAGTCAAGGATCACCTAGACATGAGAGGCACCCAGTTTCTTGCTGCAGCCTCCACAAACCCACAACATCCACTGTATTACATGGCAGCACATCCACCCACACCAAGGAACATCAAAACAACACCCAGCACACGATACCATACACAAATACTGTCATCTCTCCCCCCTTGCCCACCACAGACCAGCTTCCAGAAGCATATCCACACTCAGATCACTTGCCACTCCATTCAGTCACTTAAAGACAACACATAGCTGCATGCATGGCCTCCTGACTTCCACCCTTCTGAATCCTATCTCCCTCGTGAGGACAGGGTCCACCTGGCCAGGCTGAGATGTGGGCACCATCCAGCCCTCTTAAGCTACCAAAAGAGGCTGGATGACTCCGTCTCTGATGCTTGTCCAGGATGCAACACAGCACCCCATACTATTAAGCACATTATGGAAGACTGCATTGCACATCATCACCTACGCCAACAACACAACATACGCTCTTTGAGAGCTCTGTGGGAAGGCCCGGACTCGGCCAAGGCTTTCCTAAGGGACTCGGGGCTATTTGGCCAGACTGCCTAGGGAACAACTACTACCCATCAAGAAATGTGGTAACATGTCGGTCATCTATAGGCATAATATGTTATGACACGACACTATATATATCTACAGTATGTAACTATATATAGGTAACAATATGTAACACACGTAGTTATGTCTGAGTTCTCCAGGAAGAGACAACTACACATCCCCTTGCCTAGATTAATAAAGAATGACAAACACCCCTGATCATGTGCTGGAAACATGACCGACATACACACACTCACATACGTATGCACATGTACTCCCATACACTTTAGCTGGAAGCCTGAGGGGGATATAAGTCCGATATCTCATATAGGAAGGTTAGAGAACAAGTTGGAGAACAAGAGAGAGAGAGCAGGAGAAAGAAGGGGTTGGAAAGAAGGACCGATAACACGAGGGTCAGTTAGGAAGCTTTGCTGTCAGATTACATTATGCTGTAAATCACTATTCAAGTAATTATCTCACAATAACCTCCATCGATCCCAATCTGTCTGTTTCATTATACCACTTAAAATGCAAACAGGGTAATGGAACAGAGAAGGCCTACACTGACATTTCATACAACACCTCATCATTACTGTCTTTCCCAGTGCCACTCCCATTGACGATACAACCAGATAACCTCTATCTGCTTAACCCCTAAACCGCGGGGTTGTTTTGGAGCTCCTTGCGTGTCCCACTAGGATAATCGCGCTCCGACAGACTTTGTAAAAATAATTGCCAAAAATCAGTTATTAGTCCTAGAATATTATAATTACATATGCATATGGCACATACCTTCAGCTTTCTCCTGGGTTGTTTGTTGAGCCTTCATCGAGTACCGTAGGACTTGTGGAGACTTCTGATGTTGGGTAACTAAGTCTCCACTTTACACTTCCCGACACTCCGTAATATGATTACCACAGCCTGATATTATCACTAGAAACACTATTCTATGATTCTCAAATAGTTTGGAATCCATACTCAAAAAAAAAAAAAAAAATGTGAAAGCAATGAAAATTACAAGTGCGTATGAGCTTCCCACTTGCGCTCGTTCCCCGCTGGTATTCTGTCATTTATTGTTCATGAAAACACTCACACTTCATATTTCTATTACTATATAACACTTATATACTGTATATCTGCAGTCTTTATCCATAAGTTTCCTTCAGTAATAGTAGTTTATTGTCACTGCAGGCATTCAATTTCTCTTTTAGTACAATACGTAGCATTCAGTTTCTCGTCCTGTATACTAGCGTGGACGAATCTGTCACTTTCACTTTCATAACTCCTAGTATTCATACATGCTGGAGTGAAACTTTCACTTTCATTACTCCTAGTATATATACTCGTATTCTTATATTACTACTTACTTACATTTCTATTTACATTCTCTATTTTATTTACATTATTTTTACATTTCTCTTTTATTTACACTATGTTATGCACTGTCACTTGCAGTAACTTATAAAACTTTTCCACTGTTCAGTTATATTTACATTCATTGCTTTCACTTGCTGTTTAATCATTATTTACACATTATTTACATTTCTACTTGCTCTGTTTTAGAGTCACCAGAAAGATCGTAGTCACTGTCCATCATTATCATTGATAAATTTGCCAGTTCATGTTCCACAGCAGTCACATAGCCCTTTACCCCTTTCCACATGAGGTTTAGTAGGGGTAGAGGCCACAGGGCCCTTTGCATGGGGCTAAAAACTGGCGTAATTGGACAGGCGTGAATCCGACGTGGTTTCACCTAGAAAGACGACAGTATGCTGAATGCTGTTGCCTAGGGGTAGTGAAGGACTGCCAATGTCAGCATGGTGACAGCTGCTAATATATACACTATGAAATGATTGGCAGGAAATCTAGACAATACATAATAAATTAGGTAGTTCCAGGTGAATGTAAATATCACTTAGGCTTCTCCCTTCCTTTCTTATATTATTTTTATTATGAGAACAGGTCATACGGCGTATTTCAAGGGGAAATAAACAGGGAAAATTAGCGAACGAGTGCATTTGACATGTTGCTAGGTGATAATTAGCCCATTCCAGATGTATGGCAGTATCAATTACCTTTTCTCTTTCTTATATATATTATTTTGTATAAGAAGAGGGCAAAGGGTACATTTCAATGGATAAAATGAGTCGAAAAATCCGTCCAGCATTTGCGTATCGCAGTGCAGCTGGTCAGGTGGGAAGAGAGGGTAATTGAGGGGAGGTAAGGAGGGGGGGAGTCAAGGACAGGAGAAAAATGACTAAATATTCAACAGTGGATGGGAGTACAGGTGACATTAGCAGAAATGAGTATAGCTGGACACTGGTAGTACTGGCAGATGATACAAGCCACCAGTTGAAAGCCCAGGCGAATTCAAAATAACACAGAATCACAAATGTGACACCCCGTGGTATGATCCCTTGCTCCTGAGCATCACGAAAGTGATGCCCTGCTGTTTAGGGATTAAACCCTTCGGCTACGTCATTGACGTTGGTGACAGTGGTCAACAATGGTAAACTACGACAAACTACGTTCATTAACTTTGGTGGCAAGTGGTAACAACAAACCAAAATACAATCAAATCACGCCTACCGAGTTTTTACAAAGTAGACAACTCTTCTGAACCACTACAATGGTAAACAACAGCGGTAAACAAACCGACTACACTCAATTTGTCGACTTAATACAATCACAAGCGACAAGAAACAAACAAGCAAAAAATAAAATCAAAGCAGAGAGCGAGCACTGGCGGAGCATCAACGCAACTTAACTTCGCCCCTTACTGCTCCTAACCACCTCAACCACAACAACATAATTTACGAGAAACAATAGCAATGATAAACTACGTCTATCGACGACTCTACAAGCCTACAAATTAATCACAACAAGTAAGGTAAATCAAACACTACAAGTTAAGAAGAAGAAGAGGCAAACAAAGTGAGAAAGGAGGAAGTGCATCTGTACTGTGCCAGCATGGTGACGTAGCATCAACACATTTCTCCCTCCTTGAACCTCCACCACCCTCCATGACCTCCACCTTCTCCAACACTACCACCACCACCATCTTCTTCCCCATAACTACCAGAATAAGGCAGCTGCTCAGCAGTGTCATCATTTGCTAAGAGCATCATAACACATCAATCAGTCCAAGTGCCTGACAACACCAGCCTGCCATCCTGCCTTCCAGCCTGTCTGCCTACCCCGCAATGATGACACCGAGTGCTGATGCAGCCATACCAGGACCTTGACCTACCTCAACCAAACCCTAACAACACCCTTCAGCCAACATCAAGATCATCACCACTACCACAGTTAACATCTGTGAATCGAAAAATTACTCATTTAGTTTAATAGTACTACTTCATTTATATACAACCTTACTTATAAACAAGTGATAGAAAATATAGATCCTTACATCAACACATAGTACATAGATACAAAAATCTAGTAAGACCAGATAATTAAAATATTAGTACACACATACCCTTCATATTACAGTGACAAGGAAAATCAAGTGAAAATGCCTAACACATATGGAGCTAGCAACAGTATGCTATACTCAACCACACACTTAAATACAACCAGTACCTAAATATGAAACATATCAAGTTGACATCACAACCTTTGGAGGACTATAGTGTCAAGTGATGTGGAAAACTAAGTAATTACCGTATATATTGTAAGTATTCTATATTTAATTTTTATATAAAATAACAAAATATGGTGTTATATATAATATTATTTTGATTTAAATATAAACTGTGTAACATAACTAAGCCAATACACCTATGGTGTCTCAAATGAACAACTACATCAAATATGGATGATTCATGATATGATTCTATTGCTATTACTGGGTAATTATTGTGCTCCTGTCGGATTGAGCCGGTGAAGGTTTATATCCAAGGGATGGTTGGGGTTTATTGCTCACGTAATGTCACTCAGGGATGAGTGAGGCTGGTCACCCTCATCTTAAATGTCAGGACCAACTGCCTCCCCCTGGGCTCCTACGCTCCTCATGGGGCAACTTAGGCTTGGATGATGGATGGATGGATGTAACAGTTATAAAGCTACAGTGACCACACTTGTGATTACTGCAATTATGTTACAATTGCTACAATTATGTAACTACAAACACTAGCATTACTGCAATTATGTTACGGTTGCTACAGTTATGTAACTACAAATGTCATAAAGACTTTGTAGTTACTTGTAGAGAAGTATATTTTAGACTTGTGGTCGAGCGGCTTTTATATCTTGTAGTAGTTTCCCCACCAGATGTCATGTAGTGACGGGAGAGGTAAAGAATAGTATGGGACTATTTTTATTTGTCTTGGAAATATTAAACAGGTATAATAGTATAAGTCCTGGGTAGCTACCTCCCTGTCTCGCTATCTCTCTCTCTCTCTCTGTTCTAAGGCTAATCTCCGTCTCGACCTCTCTCTAGGGTCGCTTGTCTCCTTCTAAACTCTCTTTCCTAAAATCTGGTGTAGTAGGGTGTGTGTGTCACGTATGTTCCTCATGGCAACAGAACTTTCTCACGAGAGGACTGCTGACAGCTAACTGCATCATCTCCTTACTGGCCGCTGTCGTCAGCTTTCCTCCGTGTAAGCATGTTTAGCGCTGCTCGCTTCTCGCAAACACAACACCTTCTCATCATTTGACTTCCTGCTTCTATCTGTCTCTCTATCTATCTATTTATCTATCTATCTATTATGTAGTCCTATATTTGCTCGGCTGCGCGAAAATGGCGTACCATCGACATTTAATAGTTATAATACATTAATACATACTACATACACATTATAATGAACTTATAAGCTAATTAAGTGAAATACATAATATTGTAAAGTAACATAATTGTATGAATATTGTATACATATATTATTCATAGTAAATAGTGATTATTCAGTAATATTACATTTTAAATAAGTTGAATACATATTGGAATAAATGCATTAAAGTAAATTATTTAACTGTAATACAGTATGTACTTGGGTTATTATAGTGAAATGCATACATGCAAGAATAAAACACACCGCTCGACCACAAGTCTAAAATATACTTCTCTACAAGTAACTACAAAGTCTTTATGACACAAACACTTGTATTAATGCACTTTTGTTATAATTGTTACAAATATGTAACTACAATTAGTTACAACCACATTATGTAACAGTTGCATTAACATGATGTAACAACAATTTTATTTGCAACTACAATTATGAAACAGTTTTATTAACAAGATGTAACTACAGTTTTTTATGGCAACACAATTATGTAACAGTTGCATTAACAAGATGTAAGTACAATAATTATATGGCAAACAATTATGTAACAGTTGCATTAACAAGATGTAACTACATTTTTATGGCAAACACGTTATGTAACAGTTACATTAACAAGATGTAACTACAATTTTATGGCAAACACAGTTATGTAACAGTTGCATTAAAACGGTGTAACTACATTTTTGTTGCAACCACATTTGTGTAACAGTTGCATTAACACAATGTTGTGCTACAGTCACACTTGTGTAACAGTTGCATTAACACAATGTTATGTTACAGTCACACTTGTGTAACAGTTGCATTTACCCAATGTAACTACAATTGCATTAACACTGTGTACCTGCAATTATGATACAATATTCCTTCAAGTATGCTACTTTTACAGTATTATGTATTTCACTTAATTAGCATTCAAGTTTATTGTAATGTTTGTATAATATGTATTAATATGTTATGACAATATTTACTGCCATTTGTTCGACCGAGCGATATATAGGCATAATATGTTGTGACACTATATGTAACTACAGTATGTAACCATATAGCTATATGTAATAATATGTAAAACAGGTAGTTATGTCTGAGTTCTCCAGGAAGAAACAACTACACATACCCTTGCCTAGACTAATCAAGAATGCCACACACCCCTGATCATGTGCCGGACACATGACCAACACACACACATGCACATACGTACGCCCACACACTTTAGCTGGAAGCCAGAGGGGGATATGAGTCAGGGCTGTAATTTCTGGGGGGGCTAGGGGGGTTATAGCCCCTCCAATGTTTCCTGTATATTAATTTGTCAAAACTTCAGCTATGATTTTTTTTTTAATGCAAGGATGAAGGAACCAAAGGCCATGAGCCAGCAATAACAGTTCCCTCCAAGAGAAAAACAAAATACCAGAGAGAGCCAAATTCAAGATCCGATCATTTCGAGATGCCTGGACACACTGCACTTGAAAGACTGGAGATCATAGGCAGCAGGAAATACAGACAGGGAGACAGCTCCAGAGTTGACCTGTTGCATAAATGAAGGACGGTTAACTCTTGCAATAGAGAGTTGGACAGAAAAGGGATGAGAGGTTGCTACTAGACAAGTGCTATGCGCCCATCGTAAAGGTGGAGGAATGCATGCAGACAGTTCAGAGGAGCAGTGACCATTAAAGTAGTGATAGAAAAGAGATAAACATGCAACAGTGTGGCGAAGAGACAGAGGTTGAAGGGAGTCAGTAAGAGGAGAAGAGTTGATAAGACGAAAAGCCTTTGACTTCACCCTATTGAGAAGAGCTGTATGTGGGGAGCCTCCCCACAAATGTGAGTTGTACTCCTTACAGGGGCAGATAAAACCCCTGTATAGAGTCAACAATTGTGCAGGGGTACAGAAAGAACGGAGTCGGCTTAGCACGCCTAATCTCTTGGAAGCAGATTTTACAAGAGATGTAATATGATCTTTCCAAGATAAGTTCCGAATAAATGAAACCCTAAGCATGTTCAAGAATGATGCAGGATCAAGCTGAATATTATTAAACATTAGTGGGTATACCTGTGGAAGATTCTGTCGGGTTGATAGGTGTAAGAACTGAGTCTTTGATGCATTAAAAACAAGATTATTTTTACCCCAGTCAGAGATACGAGCCAAGTCAGACATTAGGTGTGCCATAGCCTCATCCCTTGTTTGTTGAAGTAACTGCTGAGATAGGCGTTGCGGGAACCAAATGGAAAAGTGAAGGGTGGAGTCATTAGCGTATGAGTGGATAGGGATAGATGTACAGCTTAGAAGGTCACATAGCCATGAGGAACACCACTGTTGATAGATCTAGGAGAAGAATGATGGCCGTCTACAACAGCGGCTATAGAACGACCAGAAAGGAAGCTAGTGATGAAGGTACAGATAGAAGGATAGATACCGTAAGAGGGCTGTTTGGAAATTGAAGATTTATGCCAGACTCGATCAAAAGCCTTTGAGATGTCAAGTGCAATGGCAAAGCTTTCGCCAAAGTCCCGAAAGGAGGATGACCAGGGGTCTGAAAGGTAGGTGAGAAGATCGCCAGTGGAGCGTCCCTGACGGAACCCCTTACTGACGATCAGACAGAAGGTTGCCTTAAAATTTTTCTATTAACAATTAACTCGAAAACTTTTGAAATACAGGCCTTTAAAGCAATTGGACGATAGTTAGAGGGTTGGGAATGGTCACCCTTCTTTGAGACTGGCTGAATAAGAGCAAACTTCCAGCAAGAAGGAAAGGTACAAGTTGACAGACAAAGACGAAAGAGTTTGCCTAGGCAGGGTATAAGCACAGAAGCACAGTTCTTGAGAACAACAGGAGGGACTCCATGAGGCCCATATACCTTGTTAGTATTGAAGCCAGTGATGGCAGAAAATACATCAGCTGAAGAAATTTTAATGTCAGCCATGAGGAAGTCAGGGGGGGGAAGTGATGGAGGAACAGCACCAGAATCGTCTAAGGTGGAATTGGAGGAGAAAGTCTGTGCGAAGAAATCTGCTTTATAAGTAGAACAAATAGCTACAGAACCATCAGAGTAGAAAAGAGGAGGGAAGGATGATGAGGTAAAGTTGTTAGAAAGGTTACTGGGGGCTTATAAGGCTGAATTTGAAAATAAAATGGAAGAAAAACGTTAAGTAGTTTTTTTTTTTTTTTTTTTTGAAAATTCAAACATATCTATGTGTGTTTGATCAAATATTTCTAAATTTGATTTAAGCTGACCGTAAACTATATTGTAATAGTACTCAGATATTAATTATTTTATCATTTCCATAAGAATAAAGGCAGGGCGGTATATTTCAACCTGAACAATCTTGATAGAAATGTAGCATAGTGCAACGAAAATGTAAAATGGCTAAATTATTGAACTAATTCACAGTTTGAGTTGAAAGTCTAGATTAACAGAAAGGGTAGCCTTTTCTTTAAACACCCACCTCCATCACTGCCTCATTAAACATCAATCTATAGGTAGAATCAATCAGAAAAATATCGGATGGTCTGCAAATTTAAGTGCTTCGATTTAATTTTAAGTTTGTAGTATTGAGGTATTTACATTTGGTTTAGCCCCTCCAAAATTCTGTTTAAAATTACGAGCCTGATATAAGTCCCATATCACATGTAGGAAGGTTAGAGAACAAGTTGGAGAACAAGAGAGAGAGAGCAGGAGAGAGAACGGGTTTTAAAGACGGCCCAATAACACGAGAGTCAGCTAAGAGGCTTTGCTGTCACGCTACGTTTCGCTGTTAATCACTATTCATGTAACAGTCCCAAAATTAACTCCTTAGACCCCAATCTGCCTGTTTCATCAACCCACTTAAAATACGAACAGGATAATGGAAGAGAGAAAGCCTATGCTGACATCTCCTAAAATGCATCAGTTACTCTCTCTTGGTGCCACTCCCATCGACGATACAATCAGATAATCAATCAATCAATCAATCAGTCATTTTCTGTGGCACCCCACGGGATGCATAGGGCCTCAATGAACTCTTTCCACCAATATTTGTCTCTTGCCATCTCCTTCAGGTCCCACCAACACTCCTCTCCTGCTTCTTTTTTAATTGTCCTCAACCAGGTTTCCCTCGGCCTACCTCTACCTCTTCTTCCTCTAGCAGTCCACTCTGGCACTTCCTGTATTAAACTACCTTCTTTTCTGTATATGTGCCCCAGCCACTTCCAGCGAGACAGTCTCACTTATTCATTAACTGGTTCCACTCTCGTAATATCCCTTACTCTTGCATTTGTAACTCTGTCTTGCCACTTTACCCCAAGAATCCTTCTCAGTACTTTATTCTCAAATTCTAATACTTTCTGATCTGTTGCAATTGTATTGTACCATGACTCATGCCCGTAAATTAAAATTGGTCTAACCATGGACTTGTAAAATTTCACTTTAATATGTACCGAATGCATATTATTATTCCAAACAGATTTCAACGTTCCAACAGCTCGCCAAGCCTGTCTAATCCTCTCCTCAATTTCATTGTTTAATGATCCATTAGATGATACAATCGTTCCCAGATATTTAAAGTTTTCTACATTCTTCTCCACATTATTCCCAATTACACAATCGATTTGGTTCTCCACGTTCATATTAATAATTTCAGTCTTTCCACAATTTAGTACCAATCCCACTTTTTCTCCTTCCTCCAACAGACAATCAAGCACCCTCTGCATCTCGTAAATACTTCCGCAAATCAGTACAATATCATCAGCATAGTCCAAATCCATCAGCTTCTTATTTTCTCTCCAGTTAATTCCTGCACCTGTTCTCCTTACAACCTTTTTCATAACATAATCCATAACCAAAACAAACAACAATGGCGAAAGAATTCCTCCTTGAATCACTCCTGACCTAACTTGAAATGGATCACTCAAAGAACCACCCACCATTACCTTACAAAAAGTACCTTCATGCAGGCTTCTAATAATATTTACAAACTTTTCTGGTATACCATATAATCTCATAATTTTCAACATAGCTTCACATGAAACACTATCAAAAGCATTTTCAAAATCCACAAAACACATACTAAGTGGCATTTTCATCTCATTAACTTGTTGCATTAGATGCCTTACAATAAAAATCTGATCATTACAACCTCGACCCTTTCTAAATCCCGCTTGTTCTTCTCTTAAAATTTTATCAATTACTGGCTCTATTCTGTTCAACAAGATTTTGGAAAAGACTTTTGCAACTACAGGTGTCAAAGTTATCCCCCTGCAATTGCCACACACACTTAAATCTCCCTTTTTTGGTAATTTTATAATCACTCCATTTTTCCACTCTTCTGGAATTCCACCATTATCCCAAGCCACATTAAAAAGTTTCAAAAGCTCATTCATCAACTCGTCATTTTCCACCTTAAGCATTTCAGGGAATATTCCATCCTCTGCTGGGGCCTTAAAATTCTCTAACTCCTTTATAGATTTTGCTACCTCTTCCAAAGTTATATCCCCTGTTTCTATCTGCAAATCTCTCTCGGGTGGCAAAATGTCCTCTTCAGCTGGGATTGGTCTATTTAGAACAGATTCAAAGTGCTCTTTCCACCTTCCTTTTATATCCAAATCTTTAGTCATCAAATTACCATTTCTATCTCGTGCAGGTATTTCCTTCCTTCTCTTTTCAGTCCCAGTTAACTCTTTATGGCCTGATACGCTACTCTTGTGCTCTGACCGTCATTTTTACTTAATTTAATTTCTGTCTCTGTCGCCTTTTCATCATATAGTCTCCTCTTATCACGTCTAACAAGTCTTTTTACTTCAGAATGTAAACTCCAGTACTTTGCTCTAAGTACTTCAACTACCTGGCCATCAACATGTTGTTCTTCACTTCTTAACTTAGCCTCTTTCCTTTTCTGAATTGCATTCAATGTTTCATCTGACATCCACTTTTTCCTTCTCGCTTTTCCCTTTTTCTTAATAGTAACCTTAGCACTCTCATGCAAAACCTCTTTTACCTTTCTCCACATTTGATTAATATCATTGTCTTCAGATTCCATCAAAGTCTGCAGGACTAGAAACCTGTTCCTACATTCCCACCGAAACTTTTCCCTCGTGCTCTCATCACTTCTCAGCTCATCCAAATCATAATTATTACCTCATGTACAATTACCATTAACGTTTCTCTTAAGTTTTATTTTAATCTTTGACACAACAAGTTGATGATCACTACCTTTATCTGCCCCCCTCCTGACACAAACATCTTGCAAATAACTCCTTTGCCTTCTGCTAATTGCAATGTGGTCAATCTGGTTACAGTATTTACTACATGGTGAAATCCAAGTAGTCTTATGTATTTTTCTATGCTCAAAGATAGTTCCACCAATTATAAGGTCATTTGCCAAACAAAAGCTTCCAAGTTGCACCCTATTTTCATTCCTTATACCAACACCCTCCTTACCCATACAATCTTCAAAGCCATCCCTACTACTGCCAACAATCGCATTAAAATCACCAATGCAAACTAACACATCATGTCTTGCCACTCTATTCACTACATCCTGCAGCTTCTCATAAAAGTCATCCTTCATTTCACCAGCAGCCTTATTTGTCGGAGCATACCCTACGACCATACTGATATTACCATGGTCAGATTTTAAACGAACATAAAGCAAGCGCTCATTAATTGGTTCAAACTCACATACTGTCTTACAAGCATCTCTACTCAGCAGTAAGCCTACTCTTTGGTAATGATTTCCATCACTCCTACCAGAAACCAACATAGTAATACCATCTTCCAAATTCATTTTATCAACTCCAAGCAACCTCGTTTCTGTAAGAGCACAAATATCCATCTTGTATTCCTTGAACACTGAAATAAGCTCCTCCATTTTACCAGCCTGTTCGAGAGTTCGAACATTCCAGTTTCCTGTTCTTAAGGTTCTTTTTGGATGCATAAACTTATTTTTACAGTGTGGGATTCTTAGCACCGCCTGCCCACTTAAGGGCTGCACGGGACTGAGGGCCATTGCATCGTCACCAGAGTTCATCAAGATTTCTTAGGCAGAAAAATATTTTACCCTGGAGCCAATGCCAGTGACTCGCAGGAACCAGACAGTGGAGAGAGGAAAATAACTAAATAAAAATAAAATGCAGAGGGTTTGGACAGACGAAGTACAAGGGAAAGAAAGAGAGCAAAGAGAATGTAGATAAAACACATGGTGAAATCCAAGTAGTCCCTTTTAGTCGCCTCTTACGACAAGCAGGGAATACTGGGGAAGTATTCCATCCCCCCTTCCCCTGGGGGAAGGGGGGTAAACACCTCAGCTACATTCATTAACACATCCACTGGCATGACAAGTGAGATGTGCTGCAAGTGGTACATCAAGGTGTTCCTACACCTTCCTGCTACCACTCTTGTGAATGCATTCATACTGTTCAGACAGGTTGTTGGCATAACTGCTGCACCAAGGAGGCACAGTGCTGCAGTAATGCCTGACAGAGTCACTCAGGCAGACCACCTCACGTGCCACCGTATGGTGAACCTGGGCACCTGCAGCTTAAAAACTGTACAGGTAGTGCCATGTCTGCCTGAACAGTCAGTGATGGCAGCAGGTTCACAAGGAAATGCTCTGTCAGTGCTGTGAGTTAAAGGAGACTTCTGCAGTCACTGGTGTGTGGGAAAGTGTAAGTAGTGTATATTGTCATCTTACTACACAAGACCTTATAATATAGTTCATAATATAAAAAAGGTATGGGTTTAAGAAAACACTCTCAGGTTAAACTGTAAGTGCATTTGCAGTACAACTGCATATATGTGTCATGGTCATACAGTGCAATATACATAAAAAATGGATTTGTTATGAGAATGAACTAGTAATTATTGTTGTGTGCTATTCCTGTAGTGCACTAAGAAATTACCCTAGCAAGTGATTTTACCACAGAAGAATTTAGAATGTAAGGAAATGTACTCGTGTAAGGAAATGAAATCAGGATATGGTGGATAAACTCGCAATACAAGTGCCAGAAAAAAAAAAAAAAATTATTTTCAGGTTACAGTGCAAGTGAACCTGCATTACAAGTGCAGATATGTGCTACGGTAATATAGTGTAATATTAGTGCAAACTGGTTTGGTTGTGATACTTTTTATTTATTTTTGCACATTCGCAGCCTTTCCTTTAATTTTATCTCTGCTGAACGCCACCTCTCTTCCTCTAAACCTCAACTTTTGCTCAGTACTGAGACTTAGCTGTCTAAGGCGACTTAAAGCAAACCCTTCTCTGTATCCTCCTACTTTTTTTATACCCACTTCAAAACAAAAAGTTGCTGTTGTGAATACAGTACATAACAATACATCATGCACTCATGTTTCTGTACTTAAGTCTTCTGAATTCTCTAGTCTCTAGCGTCGACTATCCTACCATTCTCTGACGAAGTATATCTGTGCTGTTTGCTTATCAGCTACTTCTGCTGATGATGAAAAATTATTTGACAATCTTATTTCTAAGATGGAACATTCTTTCAATTTCTTCTTTCCCTGCAGTCTCCATTCTAGCTGATTTCAGTGTTCACCACCACCTTTGGCTCTTCTCTTATATCATTGATCCACCTGGTGAACAAGGCTAAATCTTTTTCATCCTTAATGACCTGGAGCGGCTTGGACAGCATCCAACCTATATCAGTTCCAGTCTTGTAGAGAGTTCCAACATACCTATTTCCTTAAACCTAATTCTTCTGCTTATGCTGTTAATTTTTTCTCTCCATTGGGCTCCTCTGATTGCAGTCATATCACCTTAACTATCCTGTCACCTCAGTAAGGCCTGTGAACCATCCCAATAAGCGGCGACTTTGGCATTTTGGAGCTGCTGATTGGGAGGACCTGAGACAGTATATATATATATATATATATATATATATATATATATATATATATATATGTTCACTAGAATGGTTATTGTTTCCATCTACCTATATACCTAGGCTGCTTCCCCCAAAGAAAGGGAGGTAACCGAGACAGGACGACACACTCCCCATTTACTCATCCATTCAAACACATTCAGGGCTGTGTCATCATTTATATATTCACAATTTCTCACCATTTATTTCTGTCATGCACAGCCACTCTTCCTTGCTCAAGACACCCCTCTCGCATCCAGCGCTCTCTTCACACTGTCCATCCATCCTATTCGTGGTCTCCCCCTCAGCCTTACACCTCTCACATCAGATCTAGTTATCTTATTCACCAATCGCTCATTATCCATTCTCTCCATATGCCCAAACCATCGCAACACCCTCTGCTCAACTCTACCAGCCATCTCCCGAACAACTCCAGTTCTCCTTCGCACTTCATCATTTCACACTCGATCCATACACGTCACTCCACACATACTCTTCAGACACCTCATCTCCATTACATTCAAACTTTTCCTCTCTGCTACACCCATATTCCATGTTTCAGCCCCATATAACACAGTCGGTACCACAACACCCTCATACAGCCTTCTCTTTACATCCATTCTAAGGGATTGACATCTAAACACATTTTTCATTCCTCCTAGCACCTTACCTACTTCATTCATTCTAAACTTCACTTCTGCATCTATTCTTTCATCCACAGCAACATGTGACCCTAAATATTTAACCCGCCCTGTCCCGTCGACGTATGGGTACGTTGCAACGATTTGCATTTGCCAGTCTTGGCGACGTACCGGTACGTCGTGCAATTGCAAAGTGCATAATTTCGAAAATTTTCAAATTTCGCGCTTGATTTGCGGTACGTATCCTCGCATGACCTTCCCCTACCTCCCACCAGGCAGGGACACTCGGCGACGCCGCGCAACCCGCGCTAACCCGCCACTCATCCACTCACCTGGTAGCAACGGTCCTGCTCAGACATGGCTAAGAGAGGTCTCTCAGAGGGCGAAATTCAAGCCGCCCTGGATGCCTTTACAGGCGACAGTGATTCCCCACTGGATGACGAGGTTGTGGATAAAGATTATGTGCAGCCACAGGAGGAAGAAACCACCAGCAGTGACAAGGAAGTTCCGTCTCCCAGGAAGCAGCAGTACGTGACTTACCGTGCTGCTAGAGAGGGGCAGCAGGCCAAGAAGCCACGTGCAACATCCTATGCCTATCCCCAACGTGATTTGGAACCAGAATACGAGGACGAGGACGAGGACGATGACGGAGTCGTGGGACTTGCTGCCACGTGGTATGGACATGAGGTAATCACTCATCGTGGCCCAGAGCGCACACCACGTTGGACGAGCAGGTATGGGTCTAGCATTTTGTTTGGGGAGTTAGGAAGTGCCGTGGAGGGAGTGGGGAGTGAAAGGGAAAGTACAGGGAGGATTAGGGAAAGTGAGAGTGATGTGAGTGAGTCATTGCTCTCCCTAGGTAGTGTGAGGCGGCGTAGTGTATCACATGTGCGAGTGCGGGTGCGTTCAGTATCACGTGGGGTTGTGAGGGAGGGGGAAGGTGGGGAGGAACCACTCCCAAGCATGTCTTATGCTCCCCAATATCCCCTAACACGTGGTCGAGCTAGGGTGCGTGAGAAAGCACGTGGTGTTGTCATGGAGGGGGAAGGTGGGGAGGAACCACACCCCAGCACGTCTTCTGCTCCCCAATATTCCACTACTTTATCCCCACAGCTCCCTAATGTTCCCCAAGGCCGTAAGGGTAAGAGAAAGGGATAGGGTAAAGGCAGAGGGAAGAGGAGTGACAGTGGGGAAGCCCCCCACACTCCTTCTCCCCCAGCTCCCCCACTAGGATCTCCCCACCCAGACGAAGGCGGTGATGGGGATGAGGGATTTGTGGGGTGGAATTGGGAGGATGGGAGTGATTTTTCTCCCCTCATTCACCCCTTCACTGAGCAGGGGTGCTCTGGCTGCATTGCTCCAGGAATTCACCGTAATTCCACCAGGTTGGATTTTTTCCACCTGTTTTTTAGTGAGGCATTTGTGGAGCAGATTGTATACCAAACCAACCTGTTTGCAAGCACCCAGCACCTTGAGAGTGAAAGATTGGGAACAAGGAGTAGGCATTCTATCATATATGATTACCCTGTCTCCCTTTCAGAAATGTTCCTATTTTTTGCCCTGGTCCTTTTGATGGGTATTATACGAAAGAACAGAATTCCTGCTTACTGGACTAGGGACCCTGTTATGTTTACCCCAATATTTGGGCAAGTGATGAGCCGTAATCGGTTTCAACAAATTCTAAGTCGCCTCCATTTCTATGATGCTCAGGATCCTGCAAATGCGAATGACACTGATAAAATGAGGCGAATTAGGTTGGTCTGTGATCACCTGAGGTAAACCTTTCGTTCCTCATTCTATCCCTATAGAGACCTCGTCATAGACGAGAGTCTCGTGTTGTGGAGAGGCAATATTTCATTTAGGCAGTATATACCCAGCAAAAGGCACCGTTTTGGGTTCAAGATCTTTGTTATGTGCGACTGTAGGGCTGGATACGTGCAAGACATAGTCTAGTACACCGGTGCACAGACAGACATAATAGAAGATCGAAGTATTGAACTGTCGGGAGCAGTGGTAAAGACGATGATAGAAGACTACCTTCATCGTGGTCACGTCCTCTACCTGGACAATTGGTACACTAGCCCTCTTCTCGCTCGTTATCTTCACACACATGAAACTGGAGTTTGTGGAACCTTGAAGGTGAACTGGCGTCACATGGCCAAGGTAGGGCGGAAACTTGCAAGGAATGAGGTTGTCTTCTTCAAAGCCAACAACAACCTTGCAACTGTGTGGAACCACAACAGTGAAGTAATCCTCTTGTCCACGGTTCACCGCCCCTTGATGCACCGTACTGATTCCGTCGATTACTGTAGCGAGAACAGGCGTCGTGTTTGGAAACCTGAGTGTGTCATGGATTACAATATAAACATGAGCCTCGTGGACCAGTCTGACTCCATGATATCGACAGTAGAGTGTGCCAGGACCACGATGAAGTGGTATAAGAAACTGTTCTTTCACTTGCTAGACATCACTGCTCTGAATTGCCACCACCTTCAAGCCATGACAAGAAGAGTTCAGGAAACCTTTGAAGAGATTGTGAGGGAGCTCACAAGAGAGATGTTTGCACGGTATGCTGTAGAAAGGCCCCAACATCGCACCCGCACTGCCCCTATTGCACAAACTCCCCTGAAAATATCTGGCCACCATTTCCCCACTCCTATCCCTTCCCAGCCAAACAGACCTAGGCCCCAACGCAGGTGTCACGTGTGTAGCAATTCCCGGGTGAGACTCACGACACAGAGGAAGGACACCCGCTATGTGTGCGTGGAGTGTGACATGGGTCTCTGTATTCACCCATGTTTCAGCGAATATCACACATTGATGCAGTTCTGATATGGTGTGAATGCGATAGGACGCTGCAACTATGAAGTAAATGCGACAGACAGACGCTCAGTGAAATTATCAGTCATGTTAATCTCCAAATATTAGTATAAAGTGCATACGGGTATAACATAAGTGCAAAAATTGTATGTAAGTATATAAATATGCTGTAAGTGGAAACATACATAGTGAGCGTTTTATGATGCGATATTCTGTCGCTCAGTGCAATAAATACGGCCCGTAATTATTTAATTATTATTACTGGAAATGCTTACGGGTATAATATAAGTTCAAATTATTGTAAGTGCTGAAATATATTCTAAGTCAAATATTCATAGCGTGCTCCTAGAAGGTGACAGCATGCCTATATACAATTACGATGATTACTCTAAACTCCGATTACGTGAATTCCAGGACATTCACAAAAGAGTCAAAAAACAATTAACGATGTCCAAGGAAGAAATGACGGAGGCATTTAACAAGAAGGCAAAAGATTCACCTATCAGCTTAGGAGACATTGTTTACGGAGTCATTCATACGAGAGACAATAAATTATCCCCAAAATTTGAGGGCCCATACAGAGTAATTAACATAAAAGCAAACAAAGTTTTAATTAAGTCACTTTCAAGTGGCGAGGAAAAACAAGTTCATATTGACCATTTAAAACGAGTTTCAAGGGAATTATCACATAATTATTCAGCCTCGGATACAACCGAACAGGTGAACGTACCTCAAGAAACCAAGCAAGAACACAACAATGATTACAAAAAGAAATTAAGGTCATATACCAAACAATCGAACATAGGTGCAACTGTTTCAATAAAATCTACAGTACATCATTTACGAGAATTAAATATCGATTTAAACTCCTTCTATAAATGAAATAACAGCCAACCGTAACGCACATCATCACTATCTTCAACCACAGCTTTATAGGAAATTAATAGATTTTTTTTTTCGGTAGGTTACGATGAAGGGACTTATGCTATGGATTCTCCTATACATAGTAAGAGTATATGCGCACCTAGACCCCAAGCATATAGTACGACAAGGATGCCTCATAGCTCCAACGGCCACGACTACAATCGTTAAGGACGTCATGAGTACTGAAATAAGTCTAGATTACTTGTATGACTTACCTACTTATCTAGAAAGACTTGCGACGCCGATGCGAACTCTGGACTTCAAGATAGGGAATTATGTTTCACAAGCACATAACACCAAGGAAGTGGATGAAATGGTGAAGTTAGCGAAATGGAAACTAGAACAGGCGAAGTCAACTATGCTCGTCATGATCCAAGATCTCCCATCTTATGGAACGGAGGTACTGAGCGACAGGAACAATATCACACGTACTCGCCAAAAGCGCGGTTTGTTCGATCTGGGCGGCGCAGTTCTTGGGAACAAATTTAATAAGATAGCTCAGGTACTATCATACCAAGATTAATTCATCACAGGACAAAACTCAGCAATGAAGACAATTGTGAAAAATCTGAAACAAGCAGAAAACGTAGCTCTCGAGAGTGTAGATAAAATAAATGAATTAGAGGGCAACGTAACTCTTTTCCAGCACTTCTCCATCATCACAGAACATATTGACACGATTCTACTACAATTAGAGAACACTAGAGATCGTTTCAGGGCACTTATGCAAGGAATTTCGAATGCTGGTGATGGCAAGATCACAAATGACTTACTCCCAGTTCATGAGCTACGTCAGATAGTTAGTCAAGGCATACATAAACATAAATTGAAGCCATTGTTCCGTAGTAGGGAATTTATGCAATATTACCCGTACTTAGAAGCAACACTAACACCAACATCAGTGATAGTTCATGTACCATTCATCACTGAAGACCTGTTCACAGTATACCAAATACACCCTTTTCCCTATAAAAATAACAACACTTTGGTCATCATCAACATCAACACAGACAGGCAGGAGGTCAAGAAGAGGGATGACCCAAATGTCATTTATGACATTTGGTAGCAGCGAACGTATACGAACCTCGTCTATGAATCAACATTAAATTCCTACAAAATATCAAGATTGAAAACAAGAATATCTCTCTCAACCAACAACATAACCAGCTCCTGACGCTTCTCTCCATCCAGCCCCCTCCGTCTCCCAGATCATCATGCTGATGCAAAGGTCAAGAGATCACACGACGCCTTGCAAGTAGCTTAACGACAAACCAGCAAATCTACGGACATCGTCTCCGAATTAAAAGCAAATTTCTACAAAAGCAACCGAGACTCTACAAGATTAACTTCAGTTCTACATTGAATCCTACAAAATACAGCCTACAATGCAAATGGTCTACAAGTCTATGAAATACAGTCTACAACACAACTCTATAATCTTCACGTAACTTCAAGCAGCAACAAGAAGAATATAAAACAAAGCAAGTAAAGAAGAGGAAAAAAGGACCACAAATGCCTCGAGGAAGAACAACAAAACAAACGAAGAGTGAGACACGACTCATAACCACCAGACCTCACCCTCCTCTCTCTGCTACATCCACCCAACCCCCAACGCTTACGCAGGAGTGCAGAGGTCAATACACGCAGCAAAACACCAAGTCCATATTCACAACTCGTCTTACCCGTCTTCACTCAAGTTACTCATCGCTACTCATTCACTCACCACAGCTACCAGTGTGGGAAGCCGATGTCACCATGTGCTGAGACGACAGCACGCCAATCAACCCGCGAAGGACAACGCTATCACCACGTGCAACACCACTCACACCATTTCCCACCACGGTAAAAATTAGTGAGTTACATAGTTACTTCATTCATACAATACACAGTGATAGACAATAAGCTTCTGCACAAACATATAAAACGTGCTGTATAGTTACAACTTAAATACACATACCTACTTCAATTATCTTCATAATTCAATCATTAAATACTTGCACCAATAATAAATATTCTACACTGTATATATTCATTCATTTATTATAACATTTATTTACTGCCAACGAGTGTTACCATTTATACCTACATAAAATACGTGTTTCATATATACAATTATACATTAGTACATCTACAAGCGATAAAGAAAACATACCATCACAGTTACTCAGTGAGCGATTAAAAGAACTGTATTAAACATTTATTAATTAAAGCTACCTAGTGGAAACATATAAATTAAGTTACAAGGTAAACTAGAGAAAAAAAAAAATGGCCAACACAAATGCCGTTAGCAAGAGTGAACATCTTCAACACAATCGTGAAGACAATGATTTCCACACAGTGCTGACACAGTTATTACTCACGATAGGTACAGGTGAACAACAAATCAGTGTGTATAGTTAATACTGTATATAGTGTATATATTTTTTATATAAAATAACAAAATATGGGACTATATAATATCATTTTATAGTATCTGTGCAATATAAACTAAACATTGAAAAAGTATCCCAAGGAAATTAGCCAGTAATTATGTAACCATGAACAACATGGAAAAAAGCGTACACAAGCAAAGAGAAACAAACTATAGAAAATCAATACATACAAAAAAAAAAAAAAAAAAAGAGAGAAAGAAAGAAAAGTAAGAAAGAAAAAAGAGAAATAGAGTAAGATCACATAAGAAACAAATGAAAATAAGTGTAAGTGTTACTACATATGCCAAAATACCACATAAACTACAAACAAAAAAGCAAATTGTTGTCTCCACAAACAAGTGGCATGACATGTCATCACTATCATCGACCGCAGCATATGTTAGGACTGCAATTATTACAATTATGTTACACTTATTACAATTATGTAACTACAAACGATATGTAACAATTATGTAACGACAAACGATTGCATTATGTTACACTAACTACAATTATGTACCTACAAACGATATGTAATAATTATGTAACGACAAACGATTGCATTATGTTACACTTTGCCAATTATGTAACAGTTGCATTAACAAGATGTAACTTTTATGTAACTTTAATTACAGTTATGTACCTACAAACGATATGTAACAATTATGTAACGACAAAACAGTTGCATTCACAAGATGTAACTTTTATGTAACTTTAACTACAATTATAAGGCCAAGACACTTATGTAAGAGTTGCATTAACAAATGTAACTACAATTATAAGGCCAACACAATTATGCATTAACACAATATTTTGTAACAATTCATAAAATGTTACAATTATGTAGTACCACAATGTTAGTACAATATTATAAGTAATACAATTATAGCACAATTCTGTATTACCAGTATCATCATACAAGTTAGGTGGAATATTAGACATTACTAAAGTGATAACTCAAATATGTAATGTATAACCTAGCAGTATTACCATTGCACAATTATATGCGTACGTCTGTTGTACATGCACGTCTTACAAAGTGTTATACAACAACCATTGCATTTATTCAAATATGTATACAACTTGTTTAAATGTATTATTACTGAATAATCACTATTTACTATAATATATGTATACAATATTCATACAATTATGTTACTTTTACAATATTATGTATTTCACTTAATTAGCTTATAAGTTCATTATAATGTATATATAATATGTATTAATATGTTTTGACTATTAAATGTCGATGGTACGCCATTTTCGCGCGACCGAGCAGTGTGGTAAAGCCTACATATTATATAGATAGATAGATAAATAGATAGATAGAAGCAGGGAGTCAGATGATGAGAGGTGTTGTGTCTGCGAGAATCGAGCAATGCTAAACATGCTTACACTGAGGAAAGCTGACGACAGCGGCCAGTAAGGAGATGATGCAATTAGCTGTCAGCAGTCCTCTCGTGAACAAAGACCTAGTCCATCCACGAGGAACACACGTGACACACCCCTGCTACACCAGAATTTAGGAAAGAGAGCTCAGACGGAGATTAGCCACCAAACAGGCAAGAGAGCAGTAGACAGGCCTCAGAGGAGACAGGTGACGGGAGAAGGGCTTGGCAATTTTAGAGAGAGAGACAGATAGCGAGACAGGGAGGTAGCTACCCGGGACTTATACTCGTCCGTGTGAGAGACTTGTTAATATTTCCAAGACAAATAAAAATAGTCCCATACTATTCTTTACCTCTCCTGTTACAACATGACATATAGAGATGCGATATCCTGACGCTCAGTTGAATGAATAAGGCACGTAATAGTGAAAATAGAAGTCAACAAGTGGTAAAGTGTGTAATATATGTGAAGAATTAGTATATAAGTGTGTGAGTATTATGTTGGTCGAAACATTCATTGCGAGGGTATTTTCCTGCGATATTCTCACGCTCACTTGAATAAATAATGCCAGTAAGTATGTACAGTGCAGTATAGGGGTGTAAACGTGTGTAATGTAAGTGGAAAATTATAATTGAAGTGAATAAATAAAGTAGAAGATGAAACACGAGTGTTTGAGATCGTGGTTGCTACGTGAATATGCGCTAGCATATCGCTAAATGCCCTCGTAATGAATGAAAATAATTGAAAACATTTACAGTGGTGGAGGAAAGGTTCTATGTAAAGGGAAAAATAATAGGAAAGTGATAAAACAATTGGGTATGTTGAAATACGGGTCATAGCGAGTGCGCTTACTAAGCTGATGTGCGCTAGACTTATGCTGCATGTCATCATAATGAATGAAAACATCTGAAAACACTTACACACAGTTGTAATTGGTAAAATGTCATTGAAACAGAAGTATACAAGTAGAAAAAATGATATGTTGACTGATACAAGAAACTTAGCATATAGCATGTTACGACTCGGACCTAACTCGCTATGCTCGCGCGATGGTACAACGCTTATTTTTCATATATATGTGTCTGAAATCCATTATATTGTTACTGTTATTGTTTATTAGTTCAAATTCAATAAATATAGAGGTGTTGTGTATTGTTTCTCCCAGTATTCCTTACCATAGAAAACGTGAGCACCTGGCACGTCCATTACAGAATACGATACCTGGCTCGGGGGACCTCACCTGTTCTGACCACTTATAGACCACGGTAAGCCCTTTCTTGGTGATTTTCCTTCGTTTCTCAACCTAAGCGGAAGTTTGAGCCAAAAAAATTTTTTTCCAAAAAGGCTCGGGCCTGGGGGATGTCGGAGGAACGGAAAACCTCGGGACGTGACGGGTTAAAACACTCTACCTCCTCAAGCAACTCACCATAAAAACTATATTCATCCCCCTACAATCTACCAACCTCGTACACTTCATCACTTTACTCTTATTCTCATTTACTTTCAATTTCCTCCTTTCACACACCCTTCCAAACTCCGTTACCAACTGTCTCAATCTCTCCTCTTAATCAGCCACCAGTGCAGTATCATCTGCAAACAGCAGCTGCTTGTTTCCATGGCCGAGAATTATCTGAGTGTACCTCACACATTATATCGGTTATTCTCTCAGGAATGGAAACATACATTTCTCTCTTTTATCCTATGGCTTATGCCAAAAAAAAAAAAAAACTTTAATTACCCTTGTTCAAATGCTGCCCACATCAAGGAGAGGGCCTTCATAAGGTACAGGAGCCAACCCATCCCTGAAACTCATTTCTTTTATGTTTCTTGCTGGAATCATGTTAAGTCCATCCATCATTCTGCTAAGTATAATATGAGTCGTACTAACTCAAATTCCTCCTTCTCCTTCCGATGCTTGCCAGAAACCTTTCGAACAACTTTTACTCCATCATCCTTTCCTCCTACTTTCCACTCAGACTACTCTGTAACTGTTTCTTCTGCTGAAAAAGCAAAACTCTGCTTAGAAGTTCTCCTCTACTTCCACCTTAGACGACTCCGGTGCTTTTCCTTCATAACTTCCTCTCTCTTACTTCCTCATGGCTAACACTGAAATTTCTTAAGTTGATGTGTTTTCTGCCATCACTGGCCCTAATATTGGCAAGGCATATGGGCCTGATGGAGTGGTGATAGGGTCCCTCCAGTTGTCCTCAAGTGCTGTGCTTCTCTGCTTGCATCCTGCCTAGTTAAACTCTGTCGCCTTTGTCTGTCAACTTGTACCTTTCCTTATGCTGGAATTTTGCTCTTATGGAAGGTTGATCATTTTCAGCTCTCTAACTATCGTCCTATGTTTTTAATGCAAGGAACAAGCAACCAATGGCCAGGAGCCTGTAAATTTCTCCCTCCAGGAAACAAACACACACACACACACACACACACACACACACACACACACACACATACACACACACACACACACACACACACACACACACTACCGAATGAAATAGTGTGTGCCAAAACAATTCACAAATTTAAGGATATGTACGGTAAATATGGTTTAAGACACGGGACAGTACGAGCTTGACTCATTCCTGTAAAGATACAATTAGGTAAGGTAAGAACACAAGATATGAGAGCCAAATTCAAGAACTGTTCATTTCGAGGTCATTGGACACGCTGCGTTTAAAAGACTGGACATCATAGACAGTAGGAAATACAGACAGAGGGAGACAGTTCCAGAGGTGACCTGTTGCATACATGAAGGACAGGGAGTAATGGTTAACTCTTGCATTAGAGAGTTGAAAGAAAAGGGAAGAGATTTTGTTGCTAGACGGGTCCTATGTACCTGCTGTAGTGGAGGAAGGATGCGAGCATACTGTACAGCTCAGACGAACAGTGACCAATGAAATAGCGATAGAAAAGAGATAAAGATGCAACAATACAGCAAAGATACAGAGGTTGAAGGGAGTTAGTAAGAGGAGGAGAATTGATGCGATGAAAAGCTTTTGATTCCACCTTGTTGAGAAGAGCTGTATATGAGGAGCCTCCCCAAACATGACAGTTGTACTCTACCCAGGGGTGAATAAAATCCGTATATGAAGTCAACAACTGTGCAGGGATAAAGCAGGCACGGAGTCGGCTAAGCACACCAAATCTCTTGGAAGCAGATTTTACAAGAGATGTAATATGTACTTTCCATGACAAATCCCGATAGAATGAAACTCCAAGTATGTTTTAAGTTGATGCAGGATTAAGCCAGATATTGTTAAAAATTAGATGGTACTCCTGTGGAAGATTTTGTCCGGTTGATAGATGTAAGAACTGAGTTTCTTATGCATTAAAAACAAGATTACTTTTACCTCAGTCAGATATATGAGCCAAGTCAGACATCAGGTGTACCATAACCTCATCCCATGTTTGCTTTAGTAAGTGCTGAGATGGATTATGTGGGAAGTGAATGGAAAGGTGAAGGATGGAGTCATCATCCTATAAGTTGATGGGTATGTACGGCTTAGAATGTCTTTGATGAACAAAAGAAAGAGTTTCTGATAGGACAGAGCCGAGGAACGCCACTATGATAGCTCTAGGAAAAGAACGGTGGCCTTCTACAGCAGCAGCTATAGTACGACCAGACAGGAAGCTGGATATAAAGGCACAGGTAGAAGGATAGAAACCGTAAGAGGGTAGTTGGGAAATTAAAAATTTATGCCAGACTCGATCGAAAGCCTTTGAGATGTCAAGTGCAATAGCACAGCTTTCACCAGTGTTCCGAAAGGAGGATGACCAGGAGTCTGAAAGGTAGGTGAGAAGATCGCCAATGGAGCATCCCTGCCGGAACCCATATTGATGGTCGGAAAGAAGGTTGTGACAGGAAAGATGCTTTAAAAATTTTTGGTCAAGGATAGACTCAAAAACTTTTGAAATACCTGCTGTTACACAATTACACTAACATTCTGTATTTGTAAAGTGTTTGAAATTACTCTTTAATAAAAAAAATTAAACCACCTCTTCTATCATAACCTTCTCTGTCATTAGGGGCTTAGGCAGAGGTGCTCCACTGGCTATCTTTTCACCTTCCATTAAGACTCCTGGTCATTCTCCTTTTGGGACTTCGGTGAAAGATTTGTCATTGCACTTGACATTTCAAAGGCTTTCTATCGTGTCGGCATAAATCTTAAATTTATGGCCTTACTGTTTTAGTACTATCTGTGCCTATATCTCTAGTTGTTCTATAGCTGCTGCAGTAGACTGCCACTGTTCTTCTCCTCAGGCTATCAATAATGGTGTTCCTTAGGTCATTGGCCTGTCACTAACTCTCTTCCTTCTAGTCGTCAATGACCTACTAAGGTTTACATGTAACCCTAATCACTCCTGCTGATGACTCTACCTCTCACCTTTCCGTCTATTTCCTGCAGCATTCATCTCAACAGTTACTTCAACCAACGAGAGAGGAGCCATGGCAAATTTTTAATACCTTACTTCAGTGTTTCTCAACTGGTGGTCCTTTATGACTTTTTGGGTGGTTCATAGGACGTTCACTATATTTGGTATTAAACTGAAGATTGGTGCATATATTTTTAAATTTATTGAAAATGCAGTACAAAAATTTTTATCAATATAAATGATTGACCATTCATTTTATTGTTTTATTCCTATTAAAGCAATATTTTTCAAACCAAAATGTTTGTTGTCTATGCTTTATTTATCATTACTCAAAAATGAAATGGTCCACGATATTTTTTTTAATTGGGCTGGTGGTCCGTGGCCTGAAACGAGTTGAGAACCACTGCCATACTTGGCTCATACCTCTGATTCGGGTAAAAGTAGTCTTGTTTTTAATGAATTGAAAACCAATTTCTTACATCTTTCAACAGATTAAAATCTACCATAGCAATATCCTCTAATTTTTAACAATTCCCAATTCAATCCTGCATCATCTTTGAACGTACTTGGGGTTTCATTCACTCGGAATTTATCTTTGAAAGATCATTACCTCCCATTATGAAATCTGCTTCCAAGTGATTAGGTGTGCTATGTTGACTCTGTACCTTCTTTACCCCTGCACAGTTGTTGACTTTAAACAGGAGTTTTATTTGCCCTTGTGGACACCACTACTTTAATGTGTGGGGGGGAGGTGCCCAACATACAACGAGGTGGAGTCAAAAACTTTTCATCTCTTTAACTGTCCTCCTCTTACTGGCTGCCTTTAACCCCTGTCTCTTTGCCGTGATGTTGCATCTTTGTCTCTTTTCCATCGTTAACACAATCGTCACTGGTCCTCTGAATTCTCTGCTTGCATCCCTCATCCACTATGACAGGCAGGTAGCACCAGTGTAGACACAAACTCTTATTCCTTTTCTGTCCAACCCTTTTATGCAAGAGTTAACTGTTAATGCCAGTCCTTTTTATGTCTAGCAGGTCAGCTCTGGAGCTGTCTTCCTGTGTATTCCCTACTGCCTATGACCTCCAGTCTTTTAAACGCAGTGTTTCCAAGCATGTTGAACAGATCCTCAATTTGGGAACCTATTATCATGTATTTATTTTTGATTAGAGGAAGCAATTTCCAGTCTTGTAGCATTTATTTTCATTTTCTTGCATTAACCCCTCCATGGCTACCGGCGTTGAATGACGTTTAGCCGATCAATGGCCGCAGGCGTCGTTTGAGCGTGGCCTATAAAAAACTGCAAACATTTTTGGGATGTTCTGAATGACTTCACACTGACCTACACTACACTCCCATACACCTCATCAAGCAGTTCAAAGCCTGCTGCTGTGATAAGAGGATTTTCAATTTTTTCACTCCTACCATGCCTAAACAAGCACAACTACACCCATTATCTCGACCCAGGCAGAACATATCATCTTTGTCCTCTCTTGCAAAACACACAAAACCACCTGTTTACGATTATGAAGTAATACAGACACATACAAAAAAGACATGATAATAAGTGAAAAATACATTTTTATCTTGGTATCTTTACCTATTTGCTCAGGTTTGCTGTAATGGTTTGGATCATTTGATGCAGTGCAACTTGTAGAAAACTGTGAAAACCTTCGGGAAGTGAACGAAAATCTGGGACATGAGACTGACCTTGACTTCACCCTCTCACATATCATCTGTCAGTTCACCATCTGCTGTCATGACGAGTGGATGTACGATTTTTTCGCTCGCGTCCATGCCTAAAAAACACCTAGTTACATCCATTATCTCGACCCAGACAGAAAATACAATCTTTTTTCCTCCCTTGCAAAACACATTCAACCACACTGTTTACGAGACAGCAATATATATTGCAAAAATAACAAGGTAAAATGATAAAGATGAACGTAAAATGACAGAGAAAGATGAACATGTTATTACGGAAAAAATACGTTTTCCCCCATCTGTAAACTTATTTATTTCTGCTTTGTATGTGTATTCGTAATAATTAAACTTCTGAAACTGCATTACAATTCTATTTTTAGTCATGCTCGTGGTGTGGGAGCTCGAAGTTGCGACTCAACTTTCGCATTGCTAATCGGATCTGACTCTCCACTTTATTCTCCTGTGGCAGAGTCTAATCTTGGAGGAAGCCAGTTTTCTCATTTAGGACCGAAAATTCAACTCTTTCGCTCCCTTTTCCAAGCATGGGCACAACGATAACATAAAAATTAACTCGAAACTATCATAAACATATCAAAAAGGTGAAAAAATATTCATATATATATTTTTTTTTTCTGCCATTCCTAACAGATTATGTACTGAAATCATTCGATATCATCATATCTCATATATGCACAACATTTCAGCACCATTCGTAATGTTTTTTGGGGGGGTAAAAATAAAAAATAACAACACGCCCAGTTGCGTTGCGGCAGCTGCCCTAGGCGGCGATATCGGTTGCCGATATTTCTGCAACTTCCGTGGTCCATTACAAGCCATAAAATGCGTCTAGGGAGCTGGGATTTGTACTGTTAGGTGCATCTGAACTTTCTCTTCATTATGGCAAGAAAAAAAAAATAAAAAATGGCCCCGGCGTCGGCCTAGCATGCACGGAAAATTCCGGGCCTTCGGCCACGGAGGGGTTAAAAAAGGAACTGCTGCAATATAGTGCATCATTCATAGACACTGGGTTTGTTGATATGGTAAACTAGTGTTTTTTGTGTGCAGTTCCTCTCGCGGAGTAAGATCTTACCCAAATAAGTTCTTTAGAAAAAAAGAAAACTACGCATGTCAGAAAGGGCCATGACCACAGTGATAGCTAGAGTGATCTTATGCAACACAGACAACATACTTGGAGAGGAACTAAAAGCAATTGTAATGGCTAGTCATGTGTAATAAACCTAGAAATTTCTTTTCTCTCTCCCATCCAATACACTGTAATGCACATTGTCACTCTGAATAAACAGGAAAAATTGGATGAATAAACTGAGTTATCCAAACGTACAACGCATGATGATTCGTTCATGTGGCGGTGGCCGGGTATAGTGGAGAGGAGTGTCAAGGATAAGAGGGGCAAGGGGGAGCAATGAATGTATGCAGGCATGGATCCCCTTTTTTCCGAGGCTGGGGCGAAGGCTGTGGGCTGTAACTACCGACTCACCCCCGTATGAACACAGACTTTTATGACTCCCCAAATTACCCCCATTCATCATCTCCTACCTCCACAATGCCTCCATCTAGAGCCGACCTGTGGATATGCACAGTGGAAAGATGATGGACAGATGAATAATGTGGTGTTTAATTGAAAGTTCAGTATACTGTAATTATGCAGCTATGACTGGTTGAAAAAGCATACGTTCAAGGAAAAAAAGTGTACGAGAACGGCTTGGCTTGTAAGACTCCCAAGGTTTAGGGGTTAAGATTGAACTGAGAGTAATACCTGGGTAACTACATTCCGAAGATGTTGTAGTAATGAAGATGAACAGGAGTGGTGCCGATGGTGACTGAAGCCCTGTTCGGGGAGCTTGAGTAGATCTACACTTTTTGTAGACTTGTACTTAGGACAGGTAGTGCTAGCAATTTATATATGATTCTGATTAGAAACTCTGTGAGGCACAGGAGGCTGAAAAGGGTTGCTTGAGCTAAGAGAAATTATTAGAAAAGACTAGAATATTTGAGTGTTGAAGAAGGGTGGGTGTAGTACACAAAGTCAAGATTAGTATAAGCTTAGCAAAGGATTTATTTTCATGGCAAATAGAAAAAGGTAAGCATACGCCACTCGTGAGGTCAGTCGCTCTTGTGAGGTCAGCTGCTCAGACATCTCCTGTGATAGTGTTGTGCTAGGGACCTATGAAAGTGTTGTTAGTGTGTTGTAGTGGCCTGTGATACCCCTGTGTGAATTAGCGCGTGATGGCTTCCTCTACGGAGAGTTGTATCCCTGCTGTAAGTTGCAAGAGGAATTACCTTTAACTTGCGTGTCTCACAGGCATATTCACGCTCCGACAGACTCACTAAAAATATTTGCCAAAAATCAGTTATTAGCCCTAGAATATTAAAATTACAAATGCATATGGCACATACATTCAGCTTTCTCCTGGGATGTTTGTTGAGCCTTCTTCGAGTACCGTAGGACTTGTGGAGACCTCTGAAGTTGGTTGACGAAGTCTCCACTTTACACTTCCTGACAACCCTTAATATGATTACCACAGCCTGATATTATCACTAGTAACACTATTCTATGATACTCAAATAGTTTGGAATCCATACTCAAAAAAAACAAAAAAAAAAACACTGTGAAAGCAATGAAAATTACGAGCGCGTATGACCTTCCCACTTGCGATCGTTCGCCGCTGGTGTTCTGTCATTTATTATTCATAAAAACACTCACACTTTTTATGTCTATCACTATAAAACACTTATATATATCTACAGTCTTTATCCATAAGTTTCCTTCAGTAATAGTAGTTTATTGTCACTGTAGGCATTCAATTTCTTTCAGTAAAATACGTAACATTCACTTTCTCGTCCTGTATACTAGCGTTGAGAGTGAATCTGTCACTTTCACTTTCACTTTCATAACTCATAGTATTCATACATGCTAGAGTGAAACTTTCACTTTCAGTACTCCTAGTATATATACTCGTATTCTTATATTACTACTCATTTACATTTCTATTTACATTCTCTATTTCATTTACATTATTTACATTTCTATTTTATTTACACTGTGTTATGCAGTCACTTTTTTTTTTTTTAATGTGTCCGACTCTGGGCAAAGGCTTCAGGGCCTATAGCTCGGGGGCAGTAGCCTTTCCCAAGCCCCAGTAGTCCTCCTACACCTCCACATGTCACCACTTCGGCGCTAACACCCACTGTCCGTATTGAATATGTGCTAGGGCTGTCTCATACAGGACTGGTGTATTGGTATTAGCGGGGGTATTTTTACGAAATGTCGGCTTGCAGTAGCTTATAAAACTATTTTCCACTGTTCACTTATATTTACATTCATTGCTTTCACTTGCTGTTTACACATTATTACACATTATTTACATTTCCACTTGCACTGTTTTACTCACCAGAAAGATCGTAGTCACTGTCTATCATTTTCATTGACAAATTAGCCAGTTCACATTCCACAGCAGTCACTTAGCCATTTACCCCTTTCCACACGAGGTTTAGTAGGGGGTAGAGGTCACAGGGCCCTTTGCATGGGGCTAAAAAGCAGCGGAATTGGACAGGTGTGAGTCTGACGTGCTTTCACCTTGAAAGACGACAGTAAACTGAATACAGTGTGGTGGCCTGCCTAGGGGGAGTGCAATGCTGCCAATGTCAGCATGGGGACAGCTGCTAATATATGCGCTATGAAATAATTGGCAGGAAATCTAGACAATACATAATAAATTAGGTAGTTTCAGGTGAATGTAAATATCACTTAGGCTTCTCCCTTCCTTTCTTATATGTATTTTTATTATGAGAATAGATTATAGGTCATATTTCAAGGGGAAATAAACAGCGAAAATTAGCGAATGAGTGCATGTGAGGTGTTGTCAGGTGATAATTAGCCAATTCCAGATGTATGGCACTATCACATACTTTATTTCTTTTTTGTTTATATGATTTGGCATAAGAATAGGGCATAGGGCTTATTTCAATGGATGAAATCAGTGGAAAATTCCAGGGAAGATTTACTTAGTGTAGCACGGCCAGGCAGGCGAGAGTAGAGGGTAATGGAGGGGAGGTAGGGAGGGGAGTCAAGATGGGGAGAAATGGCTAAATTGTCAAAAGTGGATGGGAGTACAGATGAGATTAGGAGTGCTGACTAGTGTTGGACATTGGCAGTACTGATAGATGATACAAGCCACCACTTGAAAGCCTGGGCAAATTCAAAATAACACAGATCACAAAAGTGACACCCTACGGTATGATCCCTTGCTCCCAAGCGTCACGAAATTGATGCCCCGCGGTTAAGGGGTTAAAGGAAGAACTTTTCAGTCTGAAGCAGGAGGTACAGGTTCTCCTGCAGAAGTCACAAATGAGGGAATTGTTAGGGGAGATGTTGGAGGACAGAGAGAAAAAGCTTGATGGTTAGACACTTGTTCACAAAGATGCAGCGAAGTTCACCCTTAAGAAGCAAGCGGAAATAAAGATCACTAATGCATTCGATGCACTACGCGACGAATGTGAAGGGCAGACAGACAGAGAGGGAAGTAGAGGAAAAGGACGGTGAGAGAACTTCCAATACAGGTAAGTATAGTGAGAACAACATAGGTAAGAAAAATGTTGTCATTTTTGGAGACAACCTGGTAAGATATATTAACTAAGCCATGTATACTCCACTCACTAAACATGTGTGTCTTCCAGGGGCCAGGGTAGGTAATTTGATAGAAAAAATTTCAAAAAGCATGAAGGATAGTGGAGACAAACCCACTGTGTGCTTCAGGGTAGGAGGCAATGATATTAGTAGGCATAAGAGTGAGGTACTATGGCAGCAGTACAAGTTGATGTTAGAGAAGGTCAGGGAGAGGAGAAGGACCCCCTCTAGTACTCAGTGTTCCACCTAGGAGGTGGGTTGAGAGGGAATGGTTGAGCAGAGCAATAGGTTTAATTGCCGCCTTGAAAAGGTTTTGCAAAGATAATACAATACGTTTCACAGACAGATGGGACTGGTTTTATGAATGGAGTGCCATGTATGATTGGGATGGGACCCATCTTAGCAGGCAGGGAGTTACTGTTGATGCTGGAATGATAGAGTTTTTTTTTTTTTTTTTTTTTTTTTTTGAGGTTGAGAAGTAAACGTACAGAAAGTTACAGCAATTACACTCAGAAATCATTGTTACCATGTTTTGGATAGATGCACCAAGACTTGCACAAGTAAGAACAACGGTTTAACAATTAGTGTAGATATATCCACTCAGGCACCTCAAATTGAGCAGGCGATGATAGAGGACAGAATAAGCGATGACAGAGGGGCGATAAGTGATAGTACAAAAAATTATATTAGTAAAGACTTTCCCAATTAATAATAACATAAAAAATAGTAAGTCCCAAGGTAGAAGCATACTACGCATAATACCCTGACAGTATACTACACAAACAGCCGGAGTTTAAGAATAAAATGGATGAAATAAAGGCTTTAATTTGTATAGAGAAAATAGACATTGCTCTTATTAGTGACTCTTGGATGAATACAGACACTCGAGAATTTTTAGCAGAATATCAGATAAAGGGCTATAATACTTTTGCGTCAAACCGTCTGGGAAGATAGGGGGTGGGATAGCTATTTATGTAAAGGATTCATTAAACTGTTACAATAAAGCAGACATTAAAGTAAATAGGGACACTGAAAGTGTCTGGGTTGAAATAAGTAACAATAAGGAAGAAATTAGTCCTAGGAGCTATTTACAGATCTCCAAAATTAACTAGAGCAGATAGTAAATACCTTTGGGTGGAAATCAGGAAAGCATCATGGTCCAGCTTAGTAATTATTGTAGGGGACCTTAATCTGACAAGGACAGATTGGCATAATCAAAAAGGGGATGCAGAGTCACAGGAATTTCTAGAGGTAGTACAGGATAATTTCCTTTATTAGTACAGCAGGGAGCCCACCAGAGGTAATAATATCCTAGATTTGGTTTTAGCTAATAAAGAAAATATTCTTAGTGATATGAAGGTTGATGGACTATTTGGTAATAGCGATCATGAAGAAATTAAGTTCAGATTTATTTTGGATGTCTGTTCCAGTGAAAATTCCTCCACTGTTCTTAATTATCACCTAGGACAGTGGTTCTCAACTGGTGGTCCATGGTGACTCTATGGGTGGTCCACAGGACGTTCACTATATTTGGTAATAAACTGGAGACTGGTGCATGTATTTTTAAATTTATTGAAAATTCGGTACAAAAAATTTTTTCAAAATAAATAATTGACCATTCATTTTATTGTATTATTCCGATTGATTATTCCAGTATGATTGGTACTTACCCAAATCTGTCAACACATGCAGTCAGATGTCTTCTGCCGTTTGCATCAATTTCCATGTGTGAGAGCAGATTTTCATGTTTGCTGCACATTAAGTCCAAACAGAGGAATCGGCTTGCAGTGGAAAGCGATATTCATTGTGCATTATCAAGTACCACTCCTAACACTGAAAAGCTTGTCAGTGAGAAGAGAATCCCAAAAGTCTGGTTGCAAGGAAAATGTTAGTTGTATACTCCTACATAATATCAAAATTCTGTTTGTTAGAAAAATTTTCATGACAAAATGTTAGAGAAGTATTCATGTATTTCCTGGAAATTATGTTTGGAAGAATTATATTTCAGACAAGAATGTCAGCTGTCTACTATTTATATCATTTCTCGAAATTTTGTTTGTAAGAATTATATTTCTAACCAAAATGTTTGTTGTTTATGCTTTATCATTACTCAAAAATGAAATGGTCCATGATATTTTTTTTTAATTGGGCTGGTGGTCCATGGCCTGAAACGAGTTGAGATCCACTGATCTAGAAGATTTTGATGGACTAAGAGCTTATTTTAGAACGGTATTCCATAGGGAGAAAAGCTATTTTAGGGAGTGCCAGGTCAGTGGGGAACCCCAGATCATAGGTAAGGGGCAGGAAACAGGTGGGAATGTGTACCAGGTTTCTGGGGAAGGTTAGGTCATAGGTGGGAGTGTAGTAAAGGTGATGGGGATTAACTCTGGTCCAGTACCAAGCAGCTGTTCGACCAGTGAGAAATATAACGAGTTAGTAAATATAATACATGGTGGCCAAGATAGATATATTCCCTCAAAACCGTTTAAAATGAATAATTCAGAACCAAGATGGTTAAACAACAGATTAAAATCTCTCATAGGCCAAAAGAAAGGAATATATAGAAAAATAAAACAAGGAGAGGAACACTTACGTAACCGGTACTCAATTTTAAATAGAAAGGTAAAGAGGGAGATACGGAAAGCAAAGAGAAGTTACGAATTTAAGGTTGCATATGAGTCGGAAGAAAAACCCAAGGGTTTTTATCAAATGTACCATCCGAAAAATAAAAATAGGATAGGACTACTCAGAACAGAACATTACCAGTGAAGATAAAGAAATGTGCTCCATCCTAAATAATTACTTCTTATCAGTATTCACCAAGGAGAATCTAGAACTGGGCCCTCAAGCAGCAAATATTTATGATGATAATAAGGAAAACATTTTTAGTAAAACAACCATTTATAAGGTGGACGTATTGAAAGAAATTAATAAATTAAAACCTCAGAAATCGCCAGGTCTGGACGATATGTATGCAAAAATTATAAAAGAAATCAAACAAGAATTATGTCAGCCACTTTTAACATTATTTAATCACTCTTTAGTTTCAGGAGAAGTTCCAGAGGCGTGGAAGACTGCAAACGTAGTACCCATTTTTAAAAAGGCAGATAAATCAACTGCATCGAACTATCGTCCGATAAGTCTAAGGTCAATAATAGGAAAAATTTTAGAGTCAGTCTTAGCAAATAAGATTAGAGAACATTTAGAAATATTTAATCTTATAAACAAAAGTCAGCACGGATTCAGGTAAGGACGATCCTGCCTCACAAACTTGTCATTCTTCTCGGCGGTCTATGAGGCAGTAGATAGCGATAAAGCTTACGATGTTATTTATCTGGACTTTAGTAAAGCTTTCGATAGGATCCCACACGAAAGGTTAGTTACAAAGGTTCGAGCACACGGTGTAGACGGCGATATCTAAAAATGGATAGAATCCTGGCTGATAGCACAAAAGCTGTGAGTATTAATAAATCGAACTAAGTCGGATTAGGGATTAGTAGCTAGCGGTGTACCACAGGGTTCAGTACTCGGTCCCTTATTATTTATTATATATACGAGTATAAATGATCTAGACGTAGGAATCACTAGCAGTATCAGCACATTTGCCGACAATACAAAAATACGGCGTATCATTAGCTCAACTGACGATAGCCATAACTTACAAAAAACCTCGATATATTGACCAAATGGTCTAAAACTTGGCAAATGGAATTTAACACTGAAAAATGTAAAGTACTTAACGTAGGCAAGACCATTGGAGATACTAAATACAGATTAGCTAGCAGAGAAATTAGCAAATCAGAATGAGAGATCTACGAATTATGGGTAGTAACGACCTCAAACCAAGGCAACAGTGCATTAATGCGAGAAATAAAGCAAATGGGGTCCCAGGATTTATTTCGAGAAGCCTGAGCTATATTTCATCAAAAGCAATACTGCAACTTTATCTAGCATTAGTAAAGCCACATTTAGACTACGCAGAACAATTTTGGTGTCCTTACTATAGAATGGATATTAACTCGTTACAAAATGTACAGAGAAGAATGACAAAACTGATACATGATGTTCGGAACCTGTCATATGAAGAAAGACTGAAAAATCTAAATCTGCACTCAATATTAGCAAGGTAATTAAAGTAAGCATACAGGATAGAACTAAAAGTAGTGGTTTCAAACTTGAAAAATTCCGTTTCAATAAGGAAAAAGGTAAAAACTGGTTTGGTAATAGAGTAGTAGACGAATAGAATAAGCTACCTAGTAAAGTAGTTGCTGCCTCTTCCATTGAGAGTTTCAAGCATAGGCTAGATAAGCATATGACAAATAAGAGGTGAGTATAGAAAAAAAAAACTTATAACCAATACTCATTCATTCTTTTTCCTTTTCAGGTTACTCTTTGGTAGTCTCTCTTCTCCTTTCACACTTTCCTATAATATGTCCACGTCAGTTTTTCTATACTGCGTGGTGTTCTTTCTGACTTTTTCCTGCCGGCTTCGGCTAGAGGTTTGGAGGAAGGAGGAGAGCCTTCTTCTTTGTTGTCCTTACCTCATTCTCGTAGTTCAGTTACTCTTCTAGGAGCTGCCTAGCATGGCCCAACCGGCCAACGGCAGTTATCCTCCCTTCTTATGTTCTTATGTACAAAACAACTACAAATTAAAATTTTGGCATTAGTGGTATATTCTTGGTTGGTGAATAACTTACCGTTTTTCAGATGCTGAGGTTTCATCATTGACCGCCATGGTGTTCATCATGGAAAATGTCCAGTGGGAAACGAGTAGAGCCCCGAGGTCTTCCCTGGGCAGGCGGGTGACCACCAGGAGCCTCGTTGACCACACCAGGAGGCGGCCATTGAGGGACCAATTGGCGAAGGCAGTGAGGAAGGCTGGGTCGTCACTCACCACCACCACCATCACGCACCACGACACCTGCCGCAGCTGCTGACATCACCATGGTACAGGTTAGTTGTGTGACCTACCTGCCTCAGCAGTAATGAAATTGACCAACCCACCTCAGCATTAAAGTGAGAACAACCTACCCACCTCAGCAGTGCAGTGAGAGTGACCTACCCGCCTCTGCACTAATGTGAAAGTGACCTATACACCTCACTAGTAATGTGAGAATAACCTACCCACCTCATCAGTAATGCGAGAGTGAACTACCCTCCTAAGCATTAATGTGAGAATGGCAAACCCACCTCAGTAGTAATGAGAATAATACCTGACTGCCTCAAGAGTTATGTGAGAGTGACCTACCTGCCACAACAGAAGTGTTGGAGTGACCTTCCCACCTGAGCGAAAACGTAAGAGTGACCTACCCGACGAGCCTGGCTGACCACTGGGGAGACCTGTGCCTGCGTCACGTTAGTGTCCTGGCCGTCCACACCCACCTCGAACACACCCACACCCCGTGCCGCTCCAACATCACCAATGCACTGATGAAAAGCAGTATATAATAAGCATAATAAATTAGTTTTCATAGAGTTAAAGCCGGCGAGGAAAGTGTATTATTACTTTAAAGTTCCTTATTACTTATCTATCTATCTATCTATAGCCAGATGTCTCAATCCCACAAGGGAAGGCAACAAACAAATCGGTTCTATGTCGCTCTGTCTCCGGCCATTTTGCTGCCTTTCCCCAGCTCTAACCTCCTCTCTCATATACCTCTCCACTCCATCCCTCCATCTCATCCTTGGTTTCCCCCTCCCTCTGCCCGCCCTCCATCTACACAACCGCATCTCTTCCTAAAACCTCTCTGTTCTCTAACTCATTCCTCTGCTTTTTCCCTAACTCGGGTCAGTAAGTATCGTACCATATAATTTTCCTATTACACCTAGAAGACAAGTGTCACTATAATTACCACACACTTCTTTTTCTCCCTTTCCTTCATACAGGGGAATAATTGTTCCTGATTTCCAATCCTCCAGGACTCTACCTTCCTACCACGCCAATCTGAACATCTTCCATATCCACTTCACTAATATCTCTCCCCAGTGCTTCAGCATTTCACCACACACTCATCAATTCCTGGGGTTTCTCCATTTTGACTTTCTTCATTGCTTCCACCACTTCCATCCTACTGATCACTTCCTTATCTCCCTCCTCGTCCCAGCTACTCCCCAGCCACTTATACTTTCACTAGTTTCATCAGCTGTGTTTAACAGTTCCTTACTGTGGTCTCTCAGTCTGTTTCCTTTTCTCCCTTCAGCACTAGCAATCTATCATTTTTATCTTCCACCCCCTTACTTTTTTCTTTTTGACTCTGTCTAACTCTCTTTACCTCCTTCCAAATTATCAAGGTATTTATTACGGTACAATAATGTCTTTTTATAAAAGAATAAATTGTTTTCTGAGTATTATTGAGTACTGAAGGTAAATTTCAGTGCTAAAATTAAATTCTAGCTGTGAGACCAACGAAGTGGTAATGAACTGAGATAGCAAAGTAACGAACTCGTCCAGTTATAGTGCCTTATTAAACATCCATTAACGAAGTCTTTCCTATTACTGTACCTTTATTAAGGTGCTATTTGCTGCTAAGTTGTCCGTGAGCAGTATTGGAAAACATCTGCCTTGTAGCCAAGTTTTCAACACTGAACCAACCATCGGTACCGATTCCCACAGACGATCCCTAGAATCTGTAATGAAATAATGACTCTCTCTCTCTCTCTCTCTCTCTCTCTCTCCCTGTATATATATATATATATATATATATATATATATATATATATATATTATACATCCATCCATCCATCATCTAATCCTACGTTGACCCATGAGGAGCGTAGGAGCCCGGGGCTAGGCAAGGTGGTCCCGACATTAAAGATGAGTGAATATATATATATATATATATATATATATATATATATATATATATATATATATATATGTGTGTGTGTGTGTGCCTGTGTGTGTGTGTGTGTGTGTGTGTGTGTGTGTGTGTGTGTGTGTTTTTATGTGAATTTTTTTTTTTTTAAACCTTACATTATATAATAGGAAAAAAAAAGAGAAAAAAAAAGCCTAATTAACCTAAAGGCTCTAAAACTAATAACCTAACAGACAAATCGCTAACCTATACTAAATCCTAAAAAGACACATAGCTAAACGTACAGTAATGATAAAAATAAGAATACCTCAACCAAGAGAACACCATTGACTGCAGATGTGTAATGTCTTTCTACATTACATACCTGCACTCATCACTTGGTGACTGTCAGTCGAGGCATGGCCTAATATAGGGGACATCAGTATATGAGAGGGAACCAGACGAGTCAGGAACTTTTCCATATACGTCAGCTGTCGGCCCAAATTAGAATAACTTTAGCAAAATTGCATGATGTATTTACATAGCATGTACAAAAAGTGAAGGACCTCGCCTAACAGACCACCATCGACTGCAGTTGCCCAATACCTTTCTATATTGCAAACTTGCACTCATCAGCTGCAGACCGTCAGTCGAGGAATGGGGTTTAATGTAGGGGACATCAAAATTAGAAACAGATCAGTGGGAGGAGGAACTATTTCAAATATACCATCTGTCAACCCTAATTAATATGCATTATATACATATTTACAGTTGATGAAAACCATAACCATACAGTAAAAAAGTCACATCACTCTGATCAGTCCGGTCTCTCTCAAGAAACTCATAACAATGTCCCCATCACCCAAGATGGTGGAAAGGGTCTGATGCACCGCAGTAATTTATAATTGAAGCCCTTTCACGAATAAATCACCAACAGCGCAGGATTATATGACTAATAGATAACCTCGCATCACAGATGTCACAGTGCGGTGGGAAGCGTCTTTCCATATATGGTTTCATATGGGTTAATGTAGTGGCATAAAGCCCCAAATGCACCAACATTTTATTCTTCCAGGCAACTGGAATGGTTGGCAGTGTCCTAGTCGCTCAGGTACGGCTTACATGTTGGAATGTTTAGTTTGGTCCCCTGACCTTGCCACAGAAGATTTATTGATTTCTTTCCGAGAGAGAGACTCGACCGTAGATCACGAGGAACGTCCCAAGTCTCCTCGAGCTCTACAGCCTACTTTTCAAGTAAGTCAGCCTGCTCATTGCCATAGATACGACAATGACCAGGCACCCAGATCAGCGTGAATGACTTGTTGCATGAATGCAGCTTATTAACAATGCAGCCCTGGATCTCGTGCGAGTTCGTAGTGCAAGATTCAATTGCCTGAAGGGCTGATTTCGAATCTGAAAATATGACAAATGAGTCATGCCTAGAATTTAAAGCATAGTCTATGGATTTGTCAATAGCAGAAAGTTCAGAGATAAACACAAATGTATGACCTGGCAGCCGATACCTGAAGGGACATTCAGTCGACCATACACTTGCACCCACACATTCACTTGACTTGGAGCCATCGTTGCATAACTGGTGGGACCCCAAGTGACAAACAATGATGTTAAGGAAGAAGTGGTGGCCCTCTCCTGCGGCGCCTTGGCCTTTGGTGCTGGGAGCCAGGAAACATCAACCATAAAGCCAGGTGGCTCCCAAGGTGCTAATTTTTAATCGACAACTTGTCACAGTCACTGAAGTCCACACCAAGCTCCTGAGTCAGTAAGTGTAGACATACGGGAAGTGGCTGATGCACCCCCAGGCAGAAGGTGGTGGTATTGGCACAGGAGGGTACAGGGCACATCGCTGATATTACTTTTCCTATGTGTCCATAGGCCATAGGACAAGACCAGATGTTCGCAGCGAATACGGAGGGGAGGCACATTCGCCTCCACTTCCATACAAGCTACACGGATACACCGGACGGCTCCAAGACACATTCGCAAACATTTATTCTGTAGCACATCTAACCTTTTCAATGTGGCATCGGATGCCGAACCATACACCTGTGCGCCATAGTCTAGCTTAGACCTAATAAGGGACTTATACACCATTAATAAGATTTTCTGTCAGCATCCCATTTAGTATCCGCTAATTACTTGAGGATATTTTAACGGTTTATCACAACGAGCAAGCAAAATACTAACGTGAAGTTTAAAATTCATTCTGCGATCAAAGTGGAGGCTCAAAAACTTTACAGAATTTTGAAAAGGTACCGGTTGGTTATCCAAAACTAAACACAGATCAAGGACGTTACGAACTGTAAAAACTACAGCAGTACACTTTGGGACAGAAAACTTAAATCCCCACTGCAAGGCCCATTGGTGGACGGAGTCAAAGGCTGCTTGAATCCGCCCAGCCGAAAATGTGCATTATGGGACGAGTGCCATATTCCACAATTGTCAGCATAGAGCAAGCACTTAAGATTCATTTGGATGGAAGCTGATGACAGAATATCATTGATCATAATACTAAATAAAGTGGGGCGAAGAACACTTCCCTGAGGCACCCCGTTTTCCTGGATAAATAAATCTGATGTTAAGTTACGGGACAATTTGATAGAGAAAGTTCTGTCCCTTAAGAAATTTGAAATAAAAATAGGCAGATTACTTTTTAAATCATAAGCATAGAGCTTCATTAGTATACCATGTCGCCATGTCATGTCATAGGCTTTATGGATGTCCAAGAACACCCCTCTCATGAATTCTTTATTGGCAAATGCCTCTGAAATACAATGTTCCAAATTCATTAAATGATTTAGTGAACTTCTGTGTTTACAGAAGCCACACTGTTGATCATTTAACAAATTCTTCAACTCCAAAACAAAACGAAGCCTATTGTTTACAATTCGTTCCATGACATTACATAGACAAGAAATCAACACAATAAGACAAAATGAAGTGGGATTCATAAGATGACCAGCCTTTTTGGGTATCGGTATGATGTGCGCAAAGTGCCATGAGTTTGGGAACGTTCAAGACGCCCAAATCCCATTGTACATTGCTAACATCTTAATCAGGTTGTCCTGATTAAGATGCTGGGTCATATCGTATGTGATGGTATCTGGTCCAGGGCTGGTGTCTTTACAGGATTTAAGGGCAAGGAGCAGTTCATCTAGAGTAAACTCTTGTCTATGACTCCTGTGGCAAAGTCTATTACCTGCAGCTCAGCCGTGCGTTTATGATGTTGGAAACGCGGATCATAATTGGCTGAGCTACTTACATAAGAAAAACTCCTGGCCAGAATGTAAGCAACGTCCATGGGATCGTCATGGATGTTATTATAAATCTACAGGGTGGTCACAGGGATGTATGGGCCTTTATTATTTAATATTTTACTAGTGGACTAGACTTTATGTAATGGTGTAGTACGATTAACCGTGGACACAAAATTCCGCCAGGAGTCACGTTTGGCCCTTCTTATTATTCTTCTTGCCTCAACCCGTGCTTGTTTGCAATGAAATTTTTCTCTGTAGGCTATCAAAAACCCTGTATCTCTTATTGCATTTCCTTAATGTTTGTCGGCAATCCGTCGTCCACCAATGTGCTCTATGCTTTGCATGAACTGTAGAAGTCTTGGGAATAGCAGCCTCAGCCACGTGTATTGGGGAATTAGTTACATTTTCGACCTAAACATCTATGGTCTCCCCAGATATATCTAAATTGGCGATCCTTGAGAAGGATCCCCAGTCTGCTTTCTTATAGTTAAATTTTGGAGGTGGAGGGTCCGAAACAATGTCACTTGTATAAGAAAGACAGATGGGTAAATAATCACTTCCCAAGGAATCGTCATAAGGGTCCCACAAGAAATCTTGATGTATTCCAGGGGAGGCCAGAGATAAGTCAATGGCCGAAAAGTTACCAGTACGATCATCTACATGAGTCGCTCTACCATCGTTTAGAAGACAGAGGTTGGACTGTAGTATTAGGTCAGCTACTTGCTCCCCACGACCATCGATCCTCAAGCTAGCCCATTGATAATGATAGGCATTAAAGTCACCCAGCACTAATTTATTCCTAGGCAGATGTTGAAATAGTGCATTCAAGGCATCACTATCAATGAGGCCATGTGGAGAACAGTAAAGAGAGCAAATAGACAGTTACGTGTTATAAAATTTTACTTTGCACGCGACCACTTCTAGAGTAGAATTTAGAATCACTTCCATTTGTGGGTTTGATTTGTGCGTGTATATGGCAACTCCGTGACATTCATATCTTGTATACGAGTGGTAGTGTTTGAACTGTGGAGGATCAGGATGATCCTCCAGGCGTGTCTCCTGTAAACAACATCTGGCCTGTGTATGGAAAGCAAGATTGCTATAATTTGTAATTTATTTCTGAGACCCCTACAGTTCCACTGTAACACAGTGAATGCGGCAGTTTAAGATTTACGAGGGTGGCCATTGCTCTTAGTTCTTTTATGTCACCCACCAACAGGCAAGCGACTACCAGGGGACCTATTTCGGTGCTTGCTGACAGAAACCTCCATTTTTTCGTCAATAACAAGGCTCCCAGACTCCACCGAGGAAGAGCTACCCTTTCTCTTCCTTGCTGGACCAGGAGCAGGAAGAACATGATGACGTGACTGTTTTATGAGGGTGGTCATGTTATTCTTACTTGAGATGTCTGACTTTGGTTTAGGCTTGACTGACTGAGAGGCAGCAGCAGCCTGAGAGTAGGAAGTTGCAACAGGGACGTCAGTCTGAGAGTTGGATCGGACAGTAGGTTGAGATGGAGAGGTAGAGTGAGTGGCAAGAGGAACAGGTTCAGGGTCAATCTGTGTTTAAAAAGAGCACTTCATGGAATGGGACATCACCGCCGAAGCATAGGACCTCACCTTTTTCATAGTTTCGTAGTAGGAAACGCCCTCAGTTGCTTTCACCATGCAGACCTCTTTCTCCTCCTTCCACTTGGGACAATCCCTAGAGAAAGTGGAGTGTGCGCCCTTGCAGTGAAAACAACTTACCGTGTCCAATGTGCAGTGTTCAGCATCGTGTCCCTATGTTACACATTTGCCACACACTGACTGGGAAGCCCGACAAGTATTAGCACTGTGCCCATATAATTGACACTTTAAACAACGGAGTGGATTGGGGATGTATGGCCTTACGTTAACAATTTCGTAACCAACTTTGACATGCTGGGAGTGAAACTTTGCCAAAAGTCAAAACAATAGTGGCAGTCTTCATCCCCATGCCTTTGGAATATCTAGTAATAAACCTGGCATCTATTACGTCCTGCTGAGCAAATTCCCACATGATCTTGTCCTCTTTCATAACCATGAGATCCCTGCAGGTGATAACACCTTTGCAGGAATTCACGGAATGCGGGATCCTCGGCTCGACATCATATTTGTGGAACTTACGCAGTTCCATTAAGTCCTTTACATGGGATGAGTTCACAGTTTAACTTAACAGGTCTCCATTAGCAAGTTTTTTGACATGTTCCACCTCCCCAGCACAGTAATCAATGGCTTTCTTGATGATGAAAGGATTGATACTGCTCAAGGGAGTGGAACAGAGATCATGGAGAGTGACAAACTGTGGATTTTGTACAGGGATGTCAAGGGCGGTTCAAGTTTGGGACCAGTCTGTCTGGGTGTCGACATTCCGTAGATCAGTCGGAGGTCAATTAGGACTGCCTCCCCCCCTGAAGGGGGGAGAGGCAGTAGGGGAGTCTGACATAGTTACCACCACTTCCCCCTAATGGGGGAAGTGGGAAGAAGGTGAGAAGACAAGAAAGAGATGACTAATCCAGGGAAAATCACCTAAGTCTGAGGTTGCCATCTCAAACCACTCCAGGGAGGCCCGACCACGTCTATTCACGCCCTAGAGCGATCAGTGGGGGGGACCTCCGTGGGCGAGTAAGCAAAGGCAAACTCGGGAATAGATACAAACACCAATTGCATCTCTAAACATGGAAGGGAGGAAAATGAGAACTAGCTAACCTGACTGAAAAATACACCCTAGTGGCGGGAAACAAAAAAACTAATGCCGGTCCGAGGCCCTTGACGACAGAACTGTAAATGGATCTAGACGGATAGGATGATCTTCCTGGAGTGCATGTTGCCAAATGGCGCTAAAAGAGGGATTATGCATTGGTCTGCTAGCTCGGATCAATCTTCCCAGATGTTCAAAGATCCGGACCCTGAGTTGGTGCTTTGTTTTGCCAATATACACTGCATTACAGTAGTAACACTCGTATTTATATACTACAGAGGCCTGTAGCTCTTTAGGGACCAGATCCTTGAACCTGAAAAGACTCCAAACTGTTCGACCACCTTTAAACACTACTCTTATGTTAAGTTGAGGATAAATTTCCTTTAGTAATTTAAATAATTTGTTTCGTAGAACAAAACTGCGCTTACCAACAAGCAGGACAGAAAAGTAAATATCCTTTTTCTTGGCCATAATTTTCTGTGGTTTAGAATTCAAAATTCTGTCCAAAGCTTGTCCTACATATGAATCTGTAAAACGGAATGGAAAGCCAGTGTGAAATAAAATATCCCAGAGGACATGGATTTCCAAGTGAAAATCAAGATAGTTACTGCTGATATGGTAGGCCCGGTGAACCAATGTAGCAACTAAGTTCCTCTTAAAATCAATAGGTATGAAAGAAGAAAACTTTGTCTTGAGTCCAGCATATGTAGGCTTCCTATATACAGAGATAGAAAATCCATGTTTTCATTGATTTTGTGTCGAATCTTGCTGGGTTTTGGCCTTGTACTCGTGCTATGTTCGCTAGGAATATTTATTCTTTTGTTTTATTTGAGATTGCCTGATGATGCACAGTGACATCTTCGAAACATGCTGCACACTGTACTGGTTCTTCTGTTTCTTATATATATATATATATATATATATATATATATATATATATATATATATATATATATATATATCAGAAAGAAGTAGATAGATTGATAGATGGATATAGATACACACACACACACACACACACACACACACACACACATATATATATATATATATATATATATATTTTACATAAAATCAATAATTTGAACATGATCCAATATATATATATATATATATATATATATATATATATATATATATATATATATATATGTTACATAAAGTCAGTAACTTGAACATGATCCAATTTTCATTGAATGTAAAAGTGTCAACAAATAATTTAATCTATAGAGAAGTATTTTTCTGTATTTGCTTCGTAATACTCAGAAAAATAAATAAATAAACTTGCTCTGATGACTCCTGGTTTGCTTTTGTAATATTTATGACAAACAACATCACATCTGTCAGACTCATTAGTCAGCACGTTTATATGGAACTTCATGAGGCTTTGTCATACAAGGCATCATTCGACAAGTCTATTCCCGATTTCTTGAAGATATTTCGTCAAACCTCTTACCCATATTATCTGCCGTATTACTTTGAAAATAATTTGTCTCCTTACCTTAATATACCCTTGTGTGATACAAACTACTAATTTTATAGAAGTATAAAAGACATTCCGGAAATATGTTGTCAGTTGGAAATTAAGCAACAAAAGAAATGGTTCTTTGGTGTTTCCTCTTTAAATAGAATATGTTTCGCAAGATTGTTTGTATAAATAGATAAATATATATATATATATATATATATATATATAGATATATATATATATATATATATATCAAGTGGGGTTGGTGGAGGATTAGTGCCCCTCCCTGTAAAACAATTAACTCTAAGCCATTGGCCACCCCGTCTGGGATACATGGCGTCTGGCAATGAATGAATGAATATATATATATATATATATATATATATATATATATATATATATATATAATCGTATATTGCCAGACGCCTTAATCCCGAAAGGGGAGGCCAAAAACTAATCGGCTCCATGTCGTCCTGTCCCCCACCATTTCATTTCCCTGCTCCCAGCTCACACTCTCTCTCATATACCTCTCCACTCCATCCGTCCATCTCATCCATGGCCTCCCCCTTCGTCTCCCCCCTTCACCTCAGTCACATACACTCTCCTAGTCAGTCTTTCACTTTCCTCGTCCCCACACGGCCATACCACCTCAGCATGTTTCTCCTAACACTTCCTATCACATCCACACCACAACGCTCCATAACTTCCTTTTTTGTCAGCTGTCTGTCCATGTGACTCCACATGCTCCTCTCAGATAACTCATTTCCACTCTCTCACTCTCGACTTGTGTCCCTCCAACAGAGTCCAAGCTTTATTTTCATACGTTAGAATTGGTATCACAATACTGTCATGCAGTAACTTTTTCACTTCGCTGTTTCTTATCACTGTTTTCAAGGAACCAGCAACCATTCTTCCTTGTACTGTTTCAAGCACTTCAACCTCCAAATTTCCATTCTTACTCATCGTACTACGTAAGTACTTAAATGCACTCACATTTTCCATTTCCTCCTCATCCAGCCTCACTGTACACTGGATCTTAAAAGTATCGGTGCACATGGGGTGCGATGCCAGCCGAAAAGGTTCGAACAATTGCAGACATTACCAACGTCTCATAGTGTTTCATCAGTGTCTGTTTTTATAAACATTACATTTGCTATATGTCTGCAAGAGGAAACTGCTAGTTGGCGATATAAAACACCTCCCGACATCAGGGCTACCAATGTGTTCTAGGTTGGATACTAATATTTCAGTGATCTTCGTTCAGTGGTCCCAAATGTTTCACGCATGTTGAGCACTGATACTTTTGTGATCCAGTGTACATTCGGTGACTTCATTTTTCTCGAAGGTCATAACTTTGCTCTTCCCTACATTCACCTTTAGATTCCTTTTTTTACACACTTTCCCAAACTCATCCACCAAGCCTTGCAGCTACCCTACGTCTTCACGTAACAACACAGTGTCACCTGCAACCAACAACACAGAGAGTTTCCAAACACTACCCTCTCTCATTAGGGCCTCTCCAGGATCCACTGCCCTACGTTGTATCTCTTTTATAACCACATCTATGTACAGATTGAACAACCATGGAGACATGACACATCCTTGTTTCAATCCAACCTTCAAATAGAAAAAATCACTCAGTTCACTATTCACACGCACTGCAGCCTCAGCACCCTCTTATATACTCTTCACAGACTTCCACAAGTTCCCATTTACTCTTTATATTCCTAATACTTTCCACAATCCTTGTCCATTCAGCCTGTCATATGATTTCTCCAGATCCATGAAAGCCACATACAACTTCTTTCCTTTCTCTAGAGACTTTTCCACTAAAGATCTAAGAATGAATATCTGATATAAACAACGTCTTCTCTTCCTAAAACCTCCCTGTTCTTCTCCAGCTAATTCCTCTGTTATTACCCTAACTCTGTCAATATGTCTATCTATCTATATACCTAGGTTGCTTCCCCCAAGGAAAGGGAGGTAGCCGAGACAGGACGACACACTCCCCATTTACTCATTCATTCAAACACATACATTCGCATCTTAGCCCCAAAGGGGAGAACGGACAGATCCTCACCGCACCACACCGCACAAGGGTCAACTGTGCAATGCAATCAATATGTATCCTATCATAAACTTCTATTATATTAAGAAGACA